>NW_027464130.1:0-156649 GCF_050947455.1 Rhinoderma darwinii
TCGCTCTTGGCTGCATTCGTTTCAGCTCGTCACAGAAAAAACACTATCTTGGACTTCTCTGGATGTTTCCCAGGCGAGCTATTGGCAGCATGTCAGAAGCACTGCTAATTCTGAAACCGTAAGTCATAGACAGTGCTTCTATACTAATTGCCAGGCGCTGAGACGAATGCCGCCACGATCTAGCGTCTATGACTTACGGTTCAAGAATTAGCCTCAGAAACAGTGGGAAACAGTTCTTCTATACTAATTGCCAGGCGCTGAGACGAATGCCGCCAAGATCGAGCGTCTATGACTTACGGTTCAAGAATTAGCCTCAGAAACAGTGGTTCTGAACATGCTGCCAATAGCTCGTCTGGGAAACATCCAGAGAAGTCTAAGATTGTGGTTTTTTTAGACTGGCTGCCACGAGCTGAAACGAATGCAGCCAAGAGCGAGCGTCTGTGACTTACGGTTCAAGAGTTATTCACAGAAACATGGTTCTGAACTTTGCTGCCAGCCGCGAAAGCGAAAATAACCAAGATCGAGCGTCTAGGATTTACTTGTCAATAGCTCGCCTGGGAAACATCCAGAGAAGTCAAAGACAGTGCTTCTATACTAATTGCCAGGCGCTGAGACGAATGCCGCCACGATCTAGCGTCTATGACTTACGGTTCAAGAATTAGCCTCAGAAACAGTGGGAAACAGTTCTTCTATACTAATTGCCAGGCGCTGAGACGAATGCCGCCAAGATCGAGCGTCTATGACTTACGGTTCAAGAATTAGCCTCAGAAACAGTGGTTCTGAACATGCTGCCAATAGCTCGTCTGGGAAACATCCAGAGAAGTCTAAGATTGTGGTTTTTTTAGACTGGCTGCCACGAGCTGAAACGAATGCAGCCAAGAGCGAGCGTCTGTGACTTACGGTTCAAGAGTTATTCACAGAAACATGGTTCTGAACTTTGCTGCCAGCCGCGAAAGCGAAAATAACCAAGATCGAGCGTCTAGGATTTACTTGTCAATAGCTCGCCTGGGAAACATCCAGAGAAGTCAAAGACAGTGCTTCTATACTAATTGGCAGGCGCTGAGACGAATGCCGCCAAGATCTAGCGTCTATGACTTACGGTTCAAGAATTAGCCTCAGAAACAGTGGGAAACAGTGCTTCTATACTAATTGCCAGGCGCTGAGACGAATGCCGCCAAGATCTAGCGTCTATGACTTACGGTTCAAGAATTAGCCTCAGAAACAGTGGTTCTGAACATGCTGCCAATAGCTCGCCTGGGAAACATCCAGAGAAGTCCAAGATAGTGTTTTTTAGACTGGCTGCCACGAGCTGAAACGAATGCAGCCAAGAGCGAGCGTCTGTGACTTACGGTTCAAGAGTTATTCACAGAAACATGGTTCTGAACTTTGCTGCCAGCCGCGAAAGCGAAAATAACCAAGATCGAGCGTCTAGGATTTACTTGTCAATAGCTCGCCTGGGAAACATCTAGAGAAGTCAAAGACAGTGCTTCTATACTAATTGCCAGGCGCTGAGAAGAATGCCGCCAAGATCTAGCGTCTATGACTTACGGTTCAAGAATTAGCCTCAGAAACAGTGGGAAACAGTGCTTCTATACTAATTGCCAGGCGCTGAGACGAATGCCGCCAAGATCGAGCGTCTATGACTTACGGTTCAAGAATTAGCCTCAGAAACAGTGGTTCTGAACATGCTGCCAATAGCTCGTCTGGGAAACATCCAGAGAAGTCTAAGATTGTGTTTTTTTAGACTGGCTGCCACGAGCTGAAACGAATGCAGCCAAGAGCGAGCGTCTGTGACTTACGGTTCAAGAGTTATTCACAGAAACATGGTTCTGAACTTTGCTGCCAGCCGCGAAAGCGAAAATAACCAAGATCGAGCGTCTAGGATTTACTTGTCAATAGCTCGCCTGGGAAACATCCAGAGAAGTCAAAGACAGTGCTTCTATACTAATTGCCAGGCGCTGAGACGAATGGCGCCAAGATCTAGCGTCTATGACTTACGGTTCAAGAATTAGCCTCAGAAACAGTGGGAAATAGTGCTTCTATACTAATTGCCAGGCGCTGAGACGAATGCCGCCAAGATCGAGCGTCTATGACTTACGGTTCAAGAATTAGCCTCAGAAACAGTGCTTCTGAACATGCTGCCAATAGCTCGCCTGGGAAACATCCAGAGAAGTCCAAGATAGTGTTTTTTAGACTGGCTGCCACGAGCTGAAACGAATGCAGCCAAGAGCGAGCGTCTGTGACTTACGGTTCAAGAGTTATTCACATAAACATGGTTCTGAACTTTGCTGCCAGCCGCGAAAGCGAAAATAACCAAGATCGAGCGTCTAGGATTTTCTTGTCAATAGCTCGCCTGGGAAACATCCAGAGAAGTCAAAGACAGTGCTCCTATACTAATTGCCAGGCGCTGAGACGAATGCCGCCAAGATCTAGCGTCTATGACTTACGGTTCAAGAATTAGCCTCAGAAACAGTGGGAAACAGTGCTTCTATACTAATTGCCAGGCGCTGAGACGAATGCCGCCAAGATCGAGCGTCTATGACTTACGGTTCAAGAATTAGCCTCAGAAACAGTGGTTCTGAACATGCTGCCAATAGCTCGCCTGGGAAACATCCAGAGAAGTCCAAGATAGTGTTTTTTAGACTGGCTGCCACGAGCTGAAACGAATGCAGCCAAGAGCGAGCGTCTGTGACTTACGGTTCAAGAGTTATTCACAGAAACATGGTTCTGAACTTTGCTGCCAGCCGCGAAAGCGAAAATAACCAAGATCGAGCGTCTAGGATTTACTTGTCAATAGCTCGCCTGGGAAACATCCAGAGAAGTCAAAGACAGTGCTTCTATACTAATTGCCAGGCGCTGAGACGAATGCCGCCACGATCTAGCGTCTATGACTTACGGTTCAAGAATTAGCCTCAGAAACAGTGGGAAACAGTTCTTCTATACTAATTGCCAGGCGCTGAGACGAATGCCGCCAAGATCGAGCGTCTATGACTTACGGTTCAAGAATTAGCCTAAGAAACAATGGTTCTGAACATGCTGCCAATAGCTCGTCTGGGAAACATCCAGAGAAGTCCAAGATTGTGTTTTTTAGACTGGCTGCCACGAGCTGAAACGAATGCAGCCAAGAGCGAGCGTCTGTGACTTACGGTTCAAGAGTTATTCACAGAAACATGGTTCTGAACTTTGCTGCCAGCCGCGAAAGCGAAAATAACCAAGATCGAGCGTCTAGGATTTACTTGTCAATAGCTCGCCTGGGAAACATCCAGAGAAGTCAAAGACAGTGCTTCTATACTAATTGCCAGGCGCTGAGACGAATGCCGCCAAGATCTAGCGTCTATGACTTACGGTTCAAGAATTAGCCTCAGAAACAGTGGGAAACAGTGCTTCTATACTAATTGCCAGGCGCTGAGACGAATGCCGCCAAGATCGAGCGTCTGTGACTTACGGTTCAAGAGTTATTCACAGAAACATGGTTCTGAACTTTGCTGCCAGCCGCGAAAGCGAAAATAACCAAGATCGAGCATCTAGGATTTACTTGTCAATAGCTCGCCTGGGAAACATCCAGAGAAGTCAAAGACAGTGCTTCTATACTAATTGCCAGGCGCTGAGACGAATGCCGCCACGATCTAGCGTCTATGACTTACGGTTCAAGAATTAGCCTCAGAAACAGTGGGAAACAGTGCTTCTATACTAATTGCCAGGCGCTGAGACGAATGCCGCCAAGATCGAGCGTCTGTGACTTACGGTTCAAGAGTTATTCACAGAAACATGGTTCTGAACTTTGCTGCCAGCCGCGAAAGCGAAAATAACCAAGATCGAGCATCTAGGATTTACTTGTCAATAGCTCGCCTGGGAAACATCCAGAGAAGTCAAAGACAGTGCTTCTATACTAATTGCCAGGCGCTGAGACGAATGCCGCCACGATCTAGCGTCTATGACTTACGGTTCAAGAATTAGCCTCAGAAACAGTGGGAAACAGTGCTTCTATACTAATTGCCAGGCGCTGAGACGAATGGCGCCAAGATCGAGCGTCTAAGACTTACGGTTCAAGAATTAGCCTCAGAAACAGTGGTTCTGAACATGCTGCCAATAGCTCGCCTGGGAAACATCCAGACAAGTCCAAGATAGTGTTTTTTAGACGGGCTGCCACGAGCTGAAACGAATGCAGCCAAGAGCGAGCGTCTGTGACTTACGGTTCAAGAGTTATTCACAGAAACATGGTTCTGAACTTTGCTGCCAGCCGCGAAAGCGAAAATAACCAAGATCGAGCGTCTAGGATTTACTTGTCAATAGCTCGCCTGGGAAACATCCAGAGAAGTCAAAGACAGTGCTTCTATACTAATTGCCAGGCGCTGAGACGAATGCCGCCAAGATCTAGCGTCTATGACTTACGGTTCAAGAATTAGCCTCAGAAACAGTGGGAAACAGTGCTTCTATACTAATTGCCAGGCGCTGAGACGAATGCCGCCAAGATCGAGCGTCTATGACTTACGGTTCAAGAATTAGCCTCAGAAACAGTGGTTCTGAACATGCTGCCAATTGCTCGCCTGGGAAACATCCAGAGAAGTCCAAGATAGTGTTTTTTAGACGGGCTGCCACGAGCTGAAACGAATGCAGCCAAGAGCGAGCGTCTGTGACTTACGGTTCAAGAGTTATTCACAGAAACATGGTTCTGAACTTTGCTGCCAGCCGCGAAAGCGAAAATAACCAAGATCGAGCGTCTAGGATTTACTTGTCAATAGCTCGCCTGGGAAACATCCAGAGAAGTCAAAGACAGTGCTTCTACACTAATTGCCAGGCGCTGAGACGAATGCCGCCAAGATCTAGCGTCTATGACTTACGGTTCAAGAATTAGCCTCAGAAACAGTGGGAAACAGTGCTTCTATACTAATTGCCAGGCGCTGAGACGAATGCCGCCAAGATCGAGCGTCTATGACTTACGGTTCAAGAATTAGCCTCAGAAACAGTGGTTCTGAACATGCTGCCAATAGCTCGCCTGGGAAACATCCAGAGAAGTCCAAGATTGTGTTTTTTAGACTGGCTGCCACGAGCTGAAACGAATGCAGCCAAGAGCGAGCGTCTGTGACTTACGGTTCAAGAGTTATTCACAGAAACATGGTTCTGAACTTTGCTGCTAGCCGCGAAAGCGAAAATAACCAAGATCGAGCGTCTAGGATTTACTTGTCATTAGCTCGCCTGGGAAACATCCAGAGAAGTCAAAGACAGTGCTTCTATACTAATTGCCAGGCGCTGAGACGAATGCCGCCAAGATCGAGCGTCTATGACTTACGGTTCAAGAATTAGCCTCAGAAACAGTGGTTCTGAACATGCTGCCAATAGCTCGTCTGGGAAACATCCAGAGAAGTCTAAGATTGTGTTTTTTTAGACTGGCTGCCACGAGCTGAAACGAATGCAGCCAAGAGCGAGCGTCTGTGACTTACGGTTCAAGAGTTATTCACAGAAACATGGTTCTGAACTTTGCTGCCAGCCGCGAAAGCGAAAATAACCAAGATCGAGCGTCTAGGATTTACTTGTCAATAGCTCGCCTGGGAAACATCCAGAGAAGTCAAAGACAGTGCTTCTATACTAATTGCCAGGCGCTGAGACGAATGGCGCCAAGATCTAGCGTCTATGACTTACGGTTCAAGAATTAGCCTCAGAAACAGTGGGAAACAGTGCTTCTATACTAATTGCCAGGCGCTGAGACGAATGCCGCCAAGATCGAGCGTCTATGACTTACGGTTCAAGAATTAGCCTCAGAAACAGTGCTTCTGAACATGCTGCCAATAGCTCGCCTGGGAAACATCCAGAGAAGTCCAAGATAGTGTTTTTTAGACTGGCTGCCACGAGCTGAAACGAATGCAGCCAAGAGCGAGCGTCTGTGACTTACGGTTCAAGAGTTATTCACATAAACATGGTTCTGAACTTTGCTGCCAGCCGCGAAAGCGAAAATAACCAAGATCGAGCGTCTAGGATTTACTTGTCAATAGCTCGCCTGGGAAACATCCAGAGAAGTCAAAGACAGTGCTTCTATACTAATTGCCAGGCGCTGAGACGAATGCCGCCAAGATCTAGCGTCTATGACTTACGGTTCAAGAATTAGCCTCAGAAACAGTGGGAAACAGTGCTTCTATACTAATTGCCAGGCGCTGAGACGAATGCCGCCAAGATCGAGCGTCTATGACTTACGGTTCAAGAATTAGCCTCAGAAACAGTGGTTCTGAACATGCTGCCAATAGCTCGCCTGGGAAACATCCAGAGAAGTCCAAGATAGTGTTTTTTAGACTGGCTGCCACGAGCTGAAACGAATGCAGCCAAGAGCGAGCGTCTGTGACTTACGGTTCAAGAGTTATTCACAGAAACATGGTTCTGAACTTTGCTGCCAGCCGCGAAAGCGAAAATAACCAAGATCGAGCGTCTAGGATTTACTTGTCAATAGCTCGCCTGGGAAACATCCAGAGAAGTCAAAGACAGTGCTTCTATACTAATTGCCAGGCGCTGAGACGAATGCCGCCACGATCTAGCGTCTATGACTTACGGTTCAAGAATTAGCCTCAGAAACAGTGGGAAACAGTTCTTCTATACTAATTGCCAGGCGCTGAGACGAATGCCGCCAAGATCGAGCGTCTATGACTTACGGTTCAAGAATTAGCCTAAGAAACAGTGGTTCTGAACATGCTGCCAATAGCTCGTCTGGGAAACATCCAGAGAAGTCCAAGATTGTGTTTTTTAGACTGGCTGCCACGAGCTGAAACGAATGCAGCCAAGAGCGAGCGTCTGTGACTTACGGTTCAAAAGTTATTCACAGAAACATGGTTCTGAACTTTGCTGCCAGCCGCGAAAGCGAAAATAACCAAGATCGAGCGTCTAGGATTTACTTGTCAATAGCTCGCCTGGGAAACATCCAGAGAAGTCAAAGACAGTGCTTCTATACTAATTGCCAGGCGCTGAGGCGAATGCCGCCACGATCTAGCGTCTATGACTTACGGTTCAAGAATTAGCCTCAGAAACAGTGGGAAACAGTGCTTCTATACTAATTGCCAGGCGCTGAGACGAATGCCGCCAAGATCGAGCGTCTATGACTTACGGTTCAAGAATTAGCCTCAGAAACAGTGGTTCTGAACATGCTGCCAATAGCTCGCCTGGGAAACATCCAGAGAAGTCCAAGATTGTGTTTTTTAGACTGGCTGCCACGAGCTGAAACGAATGCAGCCAAGAGCGAGCGTCTGTGACTTACGGTTCAAGAGTTATTCACAGAAACATGGTTCTGAACTTTGCTGCCAGCCGCGAAAGCGAAAATAACCAAGATCGAGCGTCTAGGATTTACTTGTCAATAGCTCGCCTGGGAAACATCCAGAGAAGTCAAAGACAGTGCTTCTATACTAATTGGCAGGCGCTGAGACGAATGCCGCCAAGATCTAGCGTCTATGACTTACGGTTCAAGAATTAGCCTCAGAAACAGTGGGAAACAGTGCTTCTATACTAATTGCCAGGCGCTGAGACGAATGCCGCCAAGATCTAGCGTCTATGACTTACGGTTTAAGAATTAGCCTCAGAAACAGTGGTTCTGAACATGCTGCCAATAGCTCGCCTGGGAAACATCCAGAGAAGTCCAAGATAGTGTTTTTTAGACTGGCTGCCACGAGCTGAAACGAATGCAGCCAAGAGCGAGCGTCTGTGACTTACGGTTCAAGAGTTATTCACAGAAACATGGTTCTGAACTTTGCTGCCAGCCGCGAAAGCGAAAATAACCAAGATCGAGCGTCTAGGATTTACTTGTCAATAGCTCGCCTGGGAAACATCTAGAGAAGTCAAAGACAGTGCTTCTATACTAATTGCCAGGCGCTGAGAAGAATGCCGCCAAGATCTAGCGTCTATGACTTACGGTTCAAGAATTAGCCTCAGAAACAGTGGGAAACAGTGCTTCTATACTAATTGCCAGGCGCTGAGACGAATGCCGCCAAGATCGAGCGTCTATGACTTACGGTTCAAGAATTAGCCTCAGAAACAGTGGTTCTGAACATGCTGCCAATAGCTCGTCTGGGAAACATCCAGAGAAGTCTAAGATTGTGTTTTTTTAGACTGGCTGCCACGAGCTGAAACGAATGCAGCCAAGAGCGAGCGTCTGTGACTTACGGTTCAAGAGTTATTCACAGAAACATGGTTCTGAACTTTGCTGCCAGCCGCGAAAGCGAAAATAACCAAGATCGAGCGTCTAGGATTTACTTGTCAATAGCTCGCCTGGGAAACATCCAGAGAAGTCAAAGACAGTGCTTCTATACTAATTGCCAGGCGCTGAGACGAATGGCGCCAAGATCTAGCGTCTATGACTTACGGTTCAAGAATTAGCCTCAGAAACAGTGGGAAACAGTGCTTCTATACTAATTGCCAGGCGCTGAGACGAATGCCGCCAAGATCGAGCGTCTATGACTTACGGTTCAAGAATTAGCCTCAGAAACAGTGCTTCTGAACATGCTGCCAATAGCTCGCCTGGGAAACATCCAGAGAAGTCCAAGATAGTGTTTTTTAGACTGGCTGCCACGAGCTGAAACGAATGCAGCCAAGAGCGAGCGTCTGTGACTTACGGTTCAAGAGTTATTCACATAAACATGGTTCTGAACTTTGCTGCCAGCCGCGAAAGCGAAAATAACCAAGATCGAGCGTCTAGGATTTTCTTGTCAATAGCTCGCCTGGGAAACATCCAGAGAAGTCAAAGACAGTGCTTCTATACTAATTGCCAGGCGCTGAGACGAATGCCGCCAAGATCTAGCGTCTATGACTTACGGTTCAAGAATTAGCCTCAGAAACAGTGGGAAACAGTGCTTCTATACTAATTGCCAGGCGCTGAGACGAATGCCGCCAAGATCGAGCGTCTATGACTTACGGTTCAAGAATTAGCCTCAGAAACAGTGGTTCTGAACATGCTGCCAATAGCTCGCCTGGGAAACATCCAGAGAAGTCCAAGATAGTGTTTTTTAGACTGGCTGCCACGAGCTGAAACGAATGCAGCCAAGAGCGAGCGTCTGTGACTTACGGTTCAAGAGTTATTCACAGAAACATGGTTCTGAACTTTGCTGCCAGCCGCGAAAGCGAAAATAACCAAGATCGAGCGTCTAGGATTTACTTGTCAATAGCTCGCCTGGGAAACATCCAGAGAAGTCAAAGACAGTGCTTCTATACTAATTGCCAGGCGCTGAGACGAATGCCGCCACGATCTAGCGTCTATGACTTACGGTTCAAGAATTAGCCTCAGAAACAGTGGGAAACAGTTCTTCTATACTAATTGCCAGGCGCTGAGACGAATGCCGCCAAGATCGAGCGTCTATGACTTACGGTTCAAGAATTAGCCTAAGAAACAATGGTTCTGAACATGCTGCCAATAGCTCGTCTGGGAAACATCCAGAGAAGTCCAAGATTGTGTTTTTTAGACTGGCTGCCACGAGCTGAAACGAATGCAGCCAAGAGCGAGCGTCTGTGACTTACGGTTCAAAAGTTATTCACAGAAACATGGTTCTGAACTTTGCTGCCAGCCGCGAAAGCGAAAATAACCAAGATCGAGCGTCTAGGATTTACTTGTCAATAGCTCGCCTGCGAAACATCCAGAGAAGTCAAAGACAGTGCTTCTATACTAATTGCCAGGTGCTGAGACGAATGCCGCCACGATCTAGCGTCTATGACTTACGGTTCAAGAATTAGCCTCAGAAACAGTGGGAAACAGTGCTTCTATACTAATTGCCAGGCGCTGAGACGAATGCCGCCAAGATCGAGCGTCTGTGACTTACGGTTCAAGAGTTATTCACAGAAACATGGTTCTGAACTTTGCTGCCAGCCGCGAAAGCGAAAATAACCAAGATTGAGCATCTAGGATTTACTTGTCAATAGCTCGCCTGGGAAACATCCAGAGAAGTCAAAGACAGTGCTTCTATACTAATTGCCAGGCGCTGAGACGAATGCCGCCACGATCTAGCGTCTATGACTTACGGTTCAAGAATTAGCCTCAGAAACAGTGGGAAACAGTGCTTCTATACTAATTGCCAGGCGCTGAGACGAATGGCGCCAAGATCGAGCGTCTAAGACTTACGGTTCAAGAATTAGCCTCAGAAACAGTGGTTCTGAACATGCTGCCAATAGCTCGCCTCGGAAACATCCAGACAAGTCCAAGATAGTGTTTTTTAGACGGGCTGCCACGAGCTGAAACGAATGCAGCCAAGAGCGAGCGTCTGTGACTTACGGTTCAAGAGTTATTCACAGAAACATGGTTCTGAACTTTGCTGCCAGCCGCGAAAGCGAAAATAACCAAGATCGAGCGTCTAGGATTTACTTGTCAATAGCTCGCCTGGGAAACATCCAGAGAAGTCAAAGACAGTGCTTCTATACTAATTGCCAGGCGCTGAGACGAATGCCGCCAAGATCTAGCGTCTATGACTTACGGTTCAAGAATTAGCCTCAGAAACAGTGGGAAACAGTGCTTCTATACTAATTGCCAGGCGCTGAGACGAATGCCGCCAAGATCGAGCGTCTATGACTTACGGTTCATGAATTAGCCTCAGAAACAGTGGTTCTGAACATGCTGCCAATTGCTCGCCTGGGAAGCATCCAGAGAAGTCCAAGATAGTGTTTTTTAGACGGGCTGCCACGAGCTGAAACGAATGCAGCCAAGAGCGAGCGTCTGTGACTTACGGTTCAAGAGTTATTCACAGAAACATGGTTCTGAACTTTGCTGCCAGCCGCGAAAGCGAAAATAACCAAGATCGAGCGTCTAGGATTTACTTGTCAATAGCTCGCCTGGGAAACATCCAGAGAAGTCAAAGACAGTGCTTCTACACTAATTGCCAGGCGCTGAGACGAATGCCGCCAAGATCTAGCGTCTATGACTTACGGTTCAAGAATTAGCCTCAGAAACAGTGGGAAACAGTGCTTCTATACTAATTGCCAGGCGCTGAGACGAATGCCGCCAAGATCGAGCGTCTATGACTTACGGTTCAAGAATTAGCCTCAGAAACAGTGGTTCTGAACATGCTGCCAATAGCTCGCCTGGGAAACATCCAGAGAAGTCCAAGATTGTGTTTTTTAGACTGGCTGCCACGAGCTGAAACGAATGCAGCCAAGAGCGAGCGTCTGTGACTTACGGTTCAAGAGTTATTCACAGAAACATGGTTCTGAACTTTGCTGCCAGCCGCGAAAGCGAAAATAACCAAGATCGAGCGTCTAGGATTTACTTGTCAATAGCTCGCCTGGGAAACATCCAGAGAAGTCAAAGACAGTGCTTCTATACTAATTGGCAGGCGCTGAGACGAATGCCGCCAAGATCTAGCGTCTATGACTTACGGTTCAAGAATTAGCCTCAGAAACAGTGGGAAACAGTGCTTCTATACTAATTGCCAGGCGCTGAGACGAATGCCGCCAAGATCTAGCGTCTATGACTTACGGTTCAAGAATTAGCCTCAGAAACAGTGGTTCTGAACATGCTGCCAATAGCTCGCCTGGGAAACATCCAGAGAAGTCCAAGATAGTGTTTTTTAGACTGGCTGCCACGAGCTGAAACGAATGCAGCCAAGAGCGAGCGTCTGTGACTTACGGTTCAAGAGTTATTCACAGAAACATGGTTCTGAACTTTGCTGCCAGCCGCGAAAGCGAAAATAACCAAGATCGAGCGTCTAGGATTTACTTGTCAATAGCTCGCCTGGGAAACATCTAGAGAAGTCAAAGACAGTGCTTCTATACTAATTGCCAGGCGCTGAGAAGAATGCCGCCAAGATCTAGCGTCTATGACTTACGGTTCAAGAATTAGCCTCAGAAACAGTGGGAAACAGTGCTTCTATACTAATTGCCAGGCGCTGAGACGAATGCCGCCAAGATCGAGCGTCTATGACTTACGGTTCAAGAATTAGCCTCAGAAACAGTGGTTCTGAACATGCTGCCAATAGCTCGCCTGGGAAACATCCAGAGAAGTCCAAGATAGTGTTTTTTAGACTGGCTGCCACGAGCTGAAACGAATGCAGCCAAGAGCGAGCGTCTGTGACTTACGGTTCAAGAGTTATTCACAGAAACATGGTTCTGAACTTTGCTGCTAGCCGCGAAAGCGAAAATAACCAAGATCGAGCGTCTAGGATTTACTTGTCATTAGCTCGCCTGGGAAACATCCAGAGAAGTCAAAGACAGTGCTTCTATACTAATTGCCAGGCGCTGAGACGAATGCCGCCAAGATCGAGCGTCTATGACTTACGGTTCAAGAATTAGCCTCAGAAACAGTGGTTCTGAACATGCTGCCAATAGCTCGTCTGGGAAACATCCAGAGAAGTCTAAGATTGTGTTTTTTTAGACTGGCTGCCACGAGCTGAAACGAATGCAGCCAAGAGCGAGCGTCTGTGACTTACGGTTCAAGAGTTATTCACAGAAACATGGTTCTGAACTTTGCTGCCAGCCGCGAAAGCGAAAATAACCAAGATCGAGCGTCTAGGATTTACTTGTCAATAGCTCGCCTGGGAAACATCCAGAGAAGTCAAAGACAGTGCTTCTATACTAATTGCCAGGCGCTGAGACGAATGGCGCCAAGATCTAGCGTCTATGACTTACGGTTCAAGAATTAGCCTCAGAAACAGTGGGAAACAGTGCTTCTATACTAATTGCCAGGCGCTGAGACGAATGCCGCCAAGATCGAGCGTCTATGACTTACGGTTCAAGAATTAGCCTCAGAAACAGTGCTTCTGAACATGCTGCCAATAGCTCGTCTGGGAAACATCCAGAGAAGTCCAAGATTGTGTTTTTTAGACTGGCTGCCACGAGCTGAAACGAATGCAGCCAAGAGCGAGCGTCTGTGACTTACGGTTCAAAAGTTATTCACAGAAACATGGTTCTGAACTTTGCTGCCAGCCGCGAAAGCGAAAATAACCAAGATCGAGCGTCTAGGATTTACTTGTCAATAGCTCGCCTGGGAAACATCCAGAGAAGTCAAAGACAGTGCTTCTATACTAATTGCCAGGTGCTGAGACGAATGCCGCCACGATCTAGCGTCTATGACTTACGGTTCAAGAATTAGCCTCAGAAACAGTGGGAAACAGTGCTTCTATACTAATTGCCAGGCGCTGAGACGAATGCCGCCAAGATCGAGCGTCTGTGACTTACGGTTCAAGAGTTATTCACAGAAACATGGTTCTGAACTTTGCTGCCAGCCGCGAAAGCGAAAATAACCAAGATTGAGCATCTAGGATTTACTTGTCAATAGCTCGCCTGGGAAACATCCAGAGAAGTCAAAGACAGTGCTTCTATACTAATTGCCAGGCGCTGAGACGAATGCCGCCACGATCTAGCGTCTATGACTTACGGTTCAAGAATTAGCCTCAGAAACAGTGGGAAACAGTGCTTCTATACTAATTGCCAGGCGCTGAGACGAATGGCGCCAAGATCGAGCGTCTAAGACTTACGGTTCAAGAATTAGCCTCAGAAACAGTGGTTCTGAACATGCTGCCAATAGCTCGCCTGGGAAACATCCAGACAAGTCCAAGATAGTGTTTTTTAGACGGGCTGCCACGAGCTGAAACGAATGCAGCCAAGAGCGAGCGTCTGTGACTTACGGTTCAAGAGTTATTCACAGAAACATGGTTCTGAACTTTGCTGCCAGCCGCGAAAGCGAAAATAACCAAGATCGAGCGTCTAGGATTTACTTGTCAATAGCTCGCCTGGGAAACATCCAGAGAAGTCAAAGACAGTGCTTCTACACTAATTGCCAGGCGCTGAGACGAATGCCGCCAAGATCTAGCGTCTATGACTTACGGTTCAAGAATTAGCCTCAGAAACAGTGGGAAACAGTGCTTCTATACTAATTGCCAGGCGCTGAGACGAATGCCGCCAAGATCGAGCGTCTATGACTTACGGTTCAAGAATTAGCCTCAGAAACAGTGGTTCTGAACATGCTGCCAATAGCTCGCCTGGGAAACATCCAGAGAAGTCCAAGATTGTGTTTTTTAGACTGGCTGCCACGAGCTGAAACGAATGCAGCCAAGAGCGAGCGTCTGTGACTTACGGTTCAAGAGTTATTCACAGAAACATGGTTCTGAACTTTGCTGCTAGCCGCGAAAGCGAAAATAACCAAGATCGAGCGTCTAGGATTTACTTGTCATTAGCTCGCCTGGGAAACATCCAGAGAAGTCAAAGACAGTGCTTCTATACTAATTGCCAGGCGCTGAGACGAATGCCGCCAAGATCGAGCGTCTATGACTTACGGTTCAAGAATTAGCCTCAGAAACAGTGGTTCTGAACATGCTGCCAATAGCTCGTCTGGGAAACATCCAGAGAAGTCTAAGATTGTGTTTTTTTAGACTGGCTGCCACGAGCTGAAACGAATGCAGCCAAGAGCGAGCGTCTGTGACTTACGGTTCAAGAGTTATTCACAGAAACATGGTTCTGAACTTTGCTGCCAGCCGCGAAAGCGAAAATAACCAAGATCGAGCGTCTAGGATTTACTTGTCAATAGCTCGCCTGGGAAACATCCAGAGAAGTCAAAGACAGTGCTTCTATACTAATTGCCAGGCGCTGAGACGAATGGCGCCAAGATCTAGCGTCTATGACTTACGGTTCAAGAATTAGCCTCAGAAACAGTGGGAAACAGTGCTTCTATACTAATTGCCAGGCGCTGAGACGAATGCCGCCAAGATCGAGCGTCTATGACTTACGGTTCAAGAATTAGCCTCAGAAACAGTGCTTCTGAACATGCTGCCAATAGCTCGCCTGGGAAACATCCAGAGAAGTCCAAGATAGTGTTTTTTAGACTGGCTGCCACGAGCTGAAACGAATGCAGCCAAGAGCGAGCGTCTGTGACTTACGGTTCAAGAGTTATTCACATAAACATGGTTCTGAACTTTGCTGCCAGCCGCGAAAGCGAAAATAACCAAGATCGAGCGTCTAGGATTTACTTGTCAATAGCTCGCCTGGGAAACATCCAGAGAAGTCAAAGACAGTGCTTCTATACTAATTGCCAGGCGCTGAGACGAATGCCGCCAAGATCTAGCGTCTATGACTTACGGTTCAAGAATTAGCCTCAGAAACAGTGGGAAACAGTGCTTCTATACTAATTGCCAGGCGCTGAGACGAATGCCGCCAAGATCGAGCGTCTATGACTTACGGTTCAAGAATTAGCCTCAGAAACAGTGCTTCTGAACATGCTGCCAATAGCTCGCCTGGGAAACATCCAGAGAAGTCCAAGATAGTGTTTTTTAGACTGGCTGCCACGAGCTGAAACGAATGCAGCCAAGAGCGAGCGTCTGTGACTTACGGTTCAAGAGTTATTCACAGAAACATGGTTCTGAACTTTGCTGCCAGCCGCGAAAGCGAAAATAACCAAGATCGAGCGTCTAGGATTTACTTGTCAATAGCTCGCCTGGGAAACATCCAGAGAAGTCAAAGACAGTGCTTCTATACTAATTGCCAGGCGCTGAGACGAATGCCGCCACGATCTAGCGTCTATGACTTACGGTTCAAGAATTAGCCTCAGAAACAGTGGGAAACAGTTCTTCTATACTAATTGCCAGGCGCTGAGACGAATGCCGCCAAGATCGAGCGTCTATGACTTACGGTTCAAGAATTAGCCTAAGAAACAGTGGTTCTGAACATGCTGCCAATAGCTCGTCTGGGAAACATCCAGAGAAGTCCAAGATTGTGTTTTTTAGACTGGCTGCCACGAGCTGAAACGAATGCAGCCAAGAGCGAGCGTCTGTGACTTACGGTTCAAAAGTTATTCACAGAAACATGGTTCTGAACTTTGCTGCCAGCCGCGAAAGCGAAAATAACCAAGATCGAGCGTCTAGGATTTACTTGTCAATAGCTCGCCTGGGAAACATCCAGAGAAGTCAAAGACAGTGCTTCTATACTAATTGCCAGGTGCTGAGACGAATGCCGCCACGATCTAGCGTCTATGACTTACGGTTCAAGAATTAGCCTCAGAAACAGTGGGAAACAGTGCTTCTATACTAATTGCCAGGCGCTGAGACGAATGCCGCCAAGATCGAGCGTCTGTGACTTACGGTTCAAGAGTTATTCACAGAAACATGGTTCTGAACTTTGCTGCCAGCCGCGAAAGCGAAAATAACCAAGATTGAGCATCTAGGATTTACTTGTCAATAGCTCGCCTGGGAAACATCCAGAGAAGTCAAAGACAGTGCTTCTATACTAATTGCCAGGCGCTGAGACGAATGCCGCCACGATCTAGCGTCTATGACTTACGGTTCAAGAATTAGCCTCAGAAACAGTGGGAAACAGTGCTTCTATACTAATTGCCAGGCGCTGAGACGAATGGCGCCAAGATCGAGCGTCTAAGACTTACGGTTCAAGAATTAGCCTCAGAAACAGTGGTTCTGAACATGCTGCCAATAGCTCGCCTGGGAAACATCCAGACAAGTCCAAGATAGTGTTTTTTAGACGGGCTGCCACGAGCTGAAACGAATGCAGCCAAGAGCGAGCGTCTGTGACTTACGGTTCAAGAGTTATTCACAGAAACATGGTTCTGAACTTTGCTGCCAGCCGCGAAAGCGAAAATAACCAAGATCGAGCGTCTAGGATTTACTTGTCAATAGCTCGCCTGGGAAACATCCAGAGAAGTCAAAGACAGTGCTTCTATACTAATTGCCAGGCGCTGAGACGAATGCCGCCAAGATCTAGCGTCTATGACTTACGGTTCAAGAATTAGCCTCAGAAACAGTGGGAAACAGTGCTTCTATACTAATTGCCAGGCGCTGAGACGAATGCCGCCAAGATCGAGCGTCTATGACTTACGGTTCAAGAATTAGCCTCAGAAACAGTGGTTCTGAACATGCTGCCAATTGCTCGCCTGGGAAACATCCAGAGAAGTCCAAGATAGTGTTTTTTAGACGGGCTGCCACGAGCTGAAACGAATGCAGCCAAGAGCGAGCGTCTGTGACTTACGGTTCAAGAGTTATTCACAGAAACATGGTTCTGAACTTTGCTGCCAGCCGCGAAAGCGAAAATAACCAAGATCGAGCGTCTAGGATTTACTTGTCAATAGCTCGCCTGGGAAACATCCAGAGAAGTCAAAGACAGTGCTTCTACACTAATTGCCAGGCGCTGAGACGAATGCCGCCAAGATCTAGCGTCTATGACTTACGGTTCAAGAATTAGCCTCAGAAACAGTGGGAAACAGTGCTTCTATACTAATTGCCAGGCGCTGAGACGAATGCCGCCAAGATCGAGCGTCTATGACTTACGGTTCAAGAATTAGCCTCAGAAACAGTGGTTCTGAACATGCTGCCAATAGCTCGCCTGGGAAACATCCAGAGAAGTCCAAGATTGTGTTTTTTAGACTGGCTGCCACGAGCTGAAACGAATGCAGCCAAGAGCGAGCGTCTGTGACTTACGGTTCAAGAGTTATTCACAGAAACATGGTTCTGAACTTTGCTGCTAGCCGCGAAAGCGAAAATAACCAAGATCGAGCGTCTAGGATTTACTTGTCATTAGCTCGCCTGGGAAACATCCAGAGAAGTCAAAGACAGTGCTTCTATACTAATTGCCAGGCGCTGAGACGAATGCCGCCAAGATCGAGCGTCTATGACTTACGGTTCAAGAATTAGCCTCAGAAACAGTGGTTCTGAACATGCTGCCAATAGCTCGTCTGGGAAACATCCAGAGAAGTCTAAGATTGTGTTTTTTTAGACTGGCTGCCACGAGCTGAAACGAATGCAGCCAAGAGCGAGCGTCTGTGACTTACGGTTCAAGAGTTATTCACAGAAACATGGTTCTGAACTTTGCTGCCAGCCGCGAAAGCGAAAATAACCAAGATCGAGCGTCTAGGATTTACTTGTCAATAGCTCGCCTGGGAAACATCCAGAGAAGTCAAAGACAGTGCTTCTATACTAATTGCCAGGCGCTGAGACGAATGGCGCCAAGATCTAGCGTCTATGACTTACGGTTCAAGAATTAGCCTCAGAAACAGTGGGAAACAGTGCTTCTATACTAATTGCCAGGCGCTGAGACGAATGCCGCCAAGATCGAGCGTCTATGACTTACGGTTCAAGAATTAGCCTCAGAAACAGTGCTTCTGAACATGCTGCCAATAGCTCGCCTGGGAAACATCCAGAGAAGTCCAAGATAGTGTTTTTTAGACTGGCTGCCACGAGCTGAAACGAATGCAGCCAAGAGCGAGCGTCTGTGACTTACGGTTCAAGAGTTATTCACATAAACATGGTTCTGAACTTTGCTGCCAGCCGCGAAAGCGAAAATAACCAAGATCGAGCGTCTAGGATTTACTTGTCAATAGCTCGCCTGGGAAACATCCAGAGAAGTCAAAGACAGTGCTTCTATACTAATTGCCAGGCGCTGAGACGAATGCCGCCAAGATCTAGCGTCTATGACTTACGGTTCAAGAATTAGCCTCAGAAACAGTGGGAAACAGTGCTTCTATACTAATTGCCAGGCGCTGAGACGAATGCCGCCAAGATCGAGCGTCTATGACTTACGGTTCAAGAATTAGCCTCAGAAACAGTGGTTCTGAACATGCTGCCAATAGCTCGCCTGGGAAACATCCAGAGAAGTCCAAGATAGTGTTTTTTAGACTGGCTGCCACGAGCTGAAACGAATGCAGCCAAGAGCGAGCGTCTGTGACTTACGGTTCAAGAGTTATTCACAGAAACATGGTTCTGAACTTTGCTGCCAGCCGCGAAAGCGAAAATAACCAAGATCGAGCGTCTAGGATTTACTTGTCAATAGCTCGCCTGGGAAACATCCAGAGAAGTCAAAGACAGTGCTTCTATACTAATTGCCAGGCGCTGAGACGAATGCCGCCACGATCTAGCGTCTATGACTTACGGTTCAAGAATTAGCCTCAGAAACAGTGGGAAACAGTTCTTCTATACTAATTGCCAGGCGCTGAGACGAATGCCGCCAAGATCGAGCGTCTATGACTTACGGTTCAAGAATTAGCCTAAGAAACAGTGGTTCTGAACATGCTGCCAATAGCTCGTCTGGGAAACATCCAGAGAAGTCCAAGATTGTGTTTTTTAGACTGGCTGCCACGAGCTGAAACGAATGCAGCCAAGAGCGAGCGTCTGTGACTTACGGTTCAAAAGTTATTCACAGAAACATGGTTCTGAACTTTGCTGCCAGCCGCGAAAGCGAAAATAACCAAGATCGAGCGTCTAGGATTTACTTGTCAATAGCTCGCCTGGGAAACATCCAGAGAAGTCAAAGACAGTGCTTCTATACTAATTGCCAGGTGCTGAGACGAATGCCGCCACGATCTAGCGTCTATGACTTACGGTTCAAGAATTAGCCTCAGAAACAGTGGGAAACAGTGCTTCTATACTAATTGCCAGGCGCTGAGACGAATGCCGCCAAGATCGAGCGTCTGTGACTTACGGTTCAAGAGTTATTCACAGAAACATGGTTCTGAACTTTGCTGCCAGCCGCGAAAGCGAAAATAACCAAGATCGAGCGTCTAGGATTTACTTGTCAATAGCTCGCCTGGGAAACATCCAGAGAAGTCAAAGACAGTGCTTCTATACTAATTGCCAGGCGCTGAGACGAATGCCGCCAAGATCTAGCGTCTATGACTTACGGTTCAAGAATTAGCCTCAGAAACAGTGGGAAACAGTGCTTCTATACTAATTGCCAGGCGCTGAGACGAATGCCGCCAAGATCTAGCGTCTATGACTTACGGTTCAAGAATTAGCCTCAGAAACAGTGGTTCTGAACATGCTGCCAATAGCTCGCCTGGGAAACATCCAGAGAAGTCCAAGATAGTGTTTTTTAGACTGGCTGCCACGAGCTGAAACGAATGCAGCCAAGAGCGAGCGTCTGTGACTTACGGTTCAAGAGTTATTCACAGAAACATGGTTCTGAACTTTGCTGCCAGCCGCGAAAGCGAAAATAACCAAGATTGAGCATCTAGGATTTACTTGTCAATAGCTCGCCTGGGAAAAATCCAGAGAAGTCAAAGACAGTGCTTCTATACTAATTGCCAGGCGCTGAGACGAATGCCGCCACGATCTAGCGTCTATGACTTACGGTTCAAGAATTAGCCTCAGAAACAGTGGGAAACAGTGCTTCTATACTAATTGCCAGGCGCTGAGACGAATGCCGCCAAGATCGAGCGTCTATGACTTACGGTTCAAGAATTAGCCTCAGAAACAGTGGTTCTGAACATGCTGCCAATAGCTCGCCTGGGAAACATCCAGAGAAGTCCAAGATTGTGTTTTTTAGACTGGCTGCCACGAGCTGAAACGAATGCAGCCAAGAGCGAGCGTCTGTGACTTACGGTTCAAGAGTTATTCACAGAAACATGGTTCTGAACTTTGCTGCCAGCCGCGAAAGCGAAAATAACCAAGATCGAGCGTCTAGGATTTACTTGTCAATAGCTCGCCTGGGAAACATCCAGAGAAGTCAAAGACAGTGCTTCTATACTAATTGCCAGGCGCTGAGACGAATGCCGCCAAGATCTAGCGTCTATGACTTACGGTTCAAGAATTAGCCTCAGAAACAGTGGGAAACAGTGCTTCTATACTAATTGCCAGGCGCTGAGACGAATGCCGCCAAGATCTAGCGTCTATGACTTACGGTTCAAGAATTAGCCTCAGAAACAGTGGTTCTGAACATGCTGCCAATAGCTCGCCTGGGAAACATCCAGAGAAGTCCAAGATAGTGTTTTTTAGACTGGCTGCCACGAGCTGAAACGAATGCAGCCAAGAGCGAGCGTCTGTGACTTACGGTTCAAGAGTTATTCACAGAAACATGGTTCTGAACTTTGCTGCCAGCCGCGAAAGCGAAAATAACCAAGATCGAGCGTCTAGGATTTACTTGTCAATAGCTCGCCTGGGAAACATCTAGAGAAGTCAAAGACAGTGCTTCTATACTAATTGCCAGGCGCTGAGACGAATGCCGCCAAGATCTAGCGTCTATGACTTACGGTTCAAGAATTAGCCTCAGAAACAGTGGGAAACAGTGCTTCTTTACTAATTGCCAGGCGCTGAGACGAATGCCGCCAAGATCGAGCGTCTATGACTTACGGTTCAAGAATTAGCCTCAGAAACAGTGGTTCTGAACATGCTGCCAATAGCTCGCCTGGGAAACATCCAGAGAAGTCCAAGATAGTGTTTTTTAGACTGGCTGCCACGAGCTGAAACGAATGCAGCCAAGAGCGAGCGTCTGTGACTTACGGTTCAAGAGTTATTCACAGAAACATGGTTCTGAACTTTGCTGCTAGCGCGAAAGCGAAAATAACCAAGATCGAGCGTCTAGGATTTACTTGTCAATAGCTCGCCTGGGAAACATCCAGAGAAGTCAAAGACAGTGCTTCTATACTAATTGCCAGGCGCTGAGACGAATGCCGCCAAGATCTAGCGCCTATGACTTACGGTTCAAGAATTAGCCTCAGAAACAGTGGGAAACAGTGCTTCTATACTAATTGCCAGGCGCTGAGACGAATGCCGCCAAGATGCGAGCGTCTATGACTTACGGTTCAAGAATTAGCCTCAGAAACAGTGGTTCTGAACATGCTGCCAATAGCTCGCCTGGGAAACATCCAGAGAAGTCCAAGATAGTGTTTTTTAAACTGACTGCCACGAGCTGAAACGAATGCAGCCAAGAGCGAGCGTCTGTGACTTACGGTTCAAGAGTTATTCACAGAAACATCGTTCTGAACTTTGCTGCCAGCCGCGAAAGCGAAAATAACCAAGATCGAGCGTCTAGGATTTACTTGTCAATAGCTCGCCTGGGAAACATCCAGAGAAGTCAAAGACAGTGCTTCCATACTAATTGCCAGGCGCTGAGACGAATGCCGCCAAGATCTAGCGTCTATGACTTACGGTTCAAGAATTAGCCTCAGAAACAGTGGGAAACAGTGCTTCTATACTAATTGCCAGGGGCTGAGACGAATGCCGCCAAGTGCGAGCGTCTATGACTTACGGTTCAAGAATTAGCCTCAGAAACAGTGGTTCTGAACATGCTGCCAATAGCTCGCCTGGGAGACATCCAGAGAAGTCCAAGATTGTGTTTTTTAGACTGGCTGCCACGAGCTGAAACGAATGCAGCCAAGAGCGAGCGTCTGTGACGTACGGTTCAAGAGTTATTCACAGAAACATGGTTCTGAACTTTGCTGCCAGCCGCGAAAGCGAAAATAACCAAGATCGAGCGTCTAGGATTTACTTGTCAATAGCTCGCCTGGGAAACATCCAGAGAAGTCAAAGACAGTGCTTCTATACTAATTGCCAGGCGCTGAGACGAATGCCGCCAAGATCTAGCGTCTATGACTTACGGTTCAAGAATTAGCCTCAGAAACAGTGGGAAACAGTGCTTCTATACTAATTGCCAGGGGCTGAGACGAATGCCGCCAAGTGCGAGCGTCTATGACTTACGGTTCAAGAATTAGCCTCAGAAACAGTGGTTCTGAACATGCTGCCAATAGCTCGCCTGGGAAACATCCAGAGAAGTCCAAGATTGTGTTTTTTAGACTGGCTGCCACGAGCTGAAACGAATGCAGCCAAGAGCGAGCGTCTGTGACGTACGGTTCAAGAGTTATTCACAGAAACATGGTTCTGAACTTTGCTGCCAGCCGCGAAAGCGAAAATAACCAAGATCGAGCGTCTAGGATTTACTTGTCAATAGCTCGCCTGGGAAACATCCAGAGAAGTCAAAGACAGTGCTTCTATACTAATTGCCAGGCGCTGAGACGAATGCCGCCAAGATCGAGCGTCTAAGACTTACGGTTCAAGAATTAGCCTCAGAAACAGTGGTTCTGAACATGCTGCCAATAGCTCGCCTGGGAAACATCCAGAGAAGTCCAAGATAGTGTTTTTTAGACTGGCTGCCACGAGCTGAAACGAATGCAGCCAAGAGCGAGCGTCTGTGACTTACGGTTCAAGAGTTATTCACAGAAACATGGTTCTGAACTTTGCTGCCAGCCGCGAAAGCGAAAATAACCAAGATCGAGCGTCTAGGATTTACTTGTCAATAGCTCGCCTGGGAAACATCCAGAGAAGTCAAAGACAGTGCTTCTATACTAATTGCCAGGCGCTGAGACGAATGCCGCCAAGATCTAGCGCCTATGACTTACGGTTCAAGAATTAGCCTCAGAAACAGTGGGAAACAGTGCTTCTATACTAATTGCCAGGCGCTGAGACGAATGCCGCCAAGATCGAGCGTCTATGACACGGTTCAAGAATTAGCCTCAGAAACAGTGGTTCTGAACATGCTGCCAATAGCTCGCCTGGGAAACATCCAGAGAAGTCCAAGATAGTGTTTTTTAAACTGTCTGCCACGAGCTGAAACGAATGCAGCCAAGAGCGAGCGTCTGTGACTTACGGTTCAAGAGTTATTCACAGAAACATCGTTCTGAACTTTGCTGCCAGCCGCGAAAGCGAAAATAACCAAGATCGAGCGTCTAGGATTTACTTGTCAATAGCTCGCCTGGGAAACATCCAGAGAAGTCAAAGACAGTGCTTCCATACTAATTGCCAGGCGCTGAGACGAATGCCGCCAAGATCTAGCGTCTATGACTTACGGTTCAAGAATTAGCCTCAGAAACAGTGGGAAACAGTGCTTCTATACTAATTGCCAGGGGCTGAGACGAATGCCGCCAAGTGCGAGCGTCTATGACTTACGGTTCAAGAATTAGCCTCAGAAACAGTGGTTCTGAACATGCTGCCAATAGCTCGCCTGGGAAACATCCAGAGAAGTCCAAGATTGTGTTTTTTAGACTGGCTGCCACGAGCTGAAACGAATGCAGCCAAGAGCGAGCGTCTGTGACGTACGGTTCAAGAGTTATTCACAGAAACATGGTTCTGAACTTTGCTGCCAGCCGCGAAAGCGAAAATAACCAAGATCGAGCGTCTAGGATTTACTTGTCAATAGCTCGCCTGGGAAACATCCAGAGAAGTCAAAGACAGTGCTTCTATACTAATTGCCAGGCGCTGAGACGAATGCCGCCAAGATCTAGCGTCTATGACTTACGGTTCAAGAATTAGCCTCAGAAACAGTGGGAAACAGTGCTTCTATACTAATTGCCAGGGGCTGAGACGAATGCCGCCAAGTGCGAGCGTCTATGACTTACGGTTCAAGAATTAGCCTCAGAAACAGTGGTTCTGAACATGCTGCCAATAGCTCGCCTGGAAAACATCCAGAGAAGTCCAAGATTGTGTTTTTTAGACTGGCTGCCACGAGCTGAAACGAATGCAGCCAAGAGCGAGCGTCTGTGACGTACGGTTCAAGAGTTATTCACAGAAACATGGTTCTGAACTTTGCTGCCAGCCGCGAAAGCGAAAATAACCAAGATCGAGCGTCTAGGATTTACTTGTCAATAGCTCGCCTGGGAAACATCCAGAGCAGTCAAAGACAGTGCTTCTATACTAATTGCCAGGCGCTGAGACGAATGCCGCCAAGATCGAGCGTCTAAGACTTACGGTTCAAGAATTAGCCTCAGAAACAGTGGGAAACTGTGCTTCTATACTAATTGCCAGGGGCTGAGACGAATGCCGCCAAGTGCGAGCGTCTATGACTTACGGTTCAAGAATTAGCCTCAGAAACAGTGGTTCTGAACATGCTGCCAATAGCTCGCCTGGGAAACATCCAGAGAAGTCCAAGATTGTGTTTTTTAGACTGGCTGCCACGAGCTGAAACGAATGCAGCCAAGAGCGAGCGTCTGTGACTTACGGTTCAAAAGTTATTCACAGAAACATGGTTCTGAACTTTGCTGCCAGCCGCGAAAGCGAAAATAACCAAGATCGAGCGTCTAGGATTTACTTGTCAAAAGCTCGCCTGGGAAACATCCAGAGAAGTCAAAGACAGTGCTTCTATACTAATTGCCAGGCGCTGAGACGAATGCCGCCAAGATCTAGCGTCTATGACTTACGGTTCAAGAATTAGCCTCAGAAACAATGGGAAACAGTGCTTCTATACTAATTGCCAGGCGCTGAGACGAATGCCGCCAAGATCGAGCGTCTATGACACGGTTCAAGAATTAGCTTCAGAAACAGTGGTTCTGAACATGCTGCCAATAGCTCGCCTGGGAAACATCCAGAGAAGTCCAAGATAGTGTTTTTTAGACTGACTGCCACGAGCTGCAACGAATGCAGCCAAGAGCGAGCGTCTGTGACTTACGGTTCAAAAGTTATTCACAGAAACATGGTTCTGAACTTTGCTGCCAGCCGCGAAAGCGAAAATAACCAAGATCGAGCGTCTAGGATTTACTTGTCAATAGCTCGCCTGGGAAACATCCAGAGAAGTCAAAGACAGTGCTTCTATACTAATTGCCAGGCGCTGAGACGAATGCCGCCAAGATCTAGCGTCTATGACTTACGGTTCAAGAATTAGCCTCAGAAACAGTGGGAAACAGTGCTTCTATACTAATTGCCAGGCGCTGAGACGAATGCCGCAAAGATCGAGCGTCTATGACTTACGGTTCAAGAATTAGCCTCAGAAACAGTGGTTCTGAACATGCTGCCAATAGCTCGCCTGGGAAACATCCAGAGAAGTCCAAGATAGTGTTTTTTAAACTGGCTGCCACGAGCTGAAACGAATGCAGCCAAGAGCGAGCGTCTGTGACTTACGGTTCAAAAGTTATTCACAGAAACATGGTTCTGAACTTTGCTGCCAGCCGCGAAAGCGAAAATAACCAAGATCGAGCGTCTAGGATTTACTTGTCAAAAGCTCGCCTGGGAAACATCCAGAGAAGTCAAAGACAGTGCTTCTATACTAATTGCCAGGCGCTGAGACGAATGCCGCCAAGATCTAGCGTCTATGACTTACGGTTCAAGAATTAGCCTCAGAAACAGTGGGAAACAGTGCTTCTATACTAATTGCCAGGCGCTGAGACGAATGCCGCCAAGATCGAGCGTCTAAGACTTACGGTTCAAGAATTAGCCTCAGAAACAGTGGTTCTGAACATGCTGCCAATAGCTCGCCTGGGAAACATCCAGAGAAGTCCAAGATAGTGTTTTTTAGACTGGCTGCCACGAGCTGAAACGAATGCAGCCAAGAGCGAGCGTCTGTGACTTACGGTTCAAAAGTTATTCACAGAAACATGGTTCTGAACTTTGCTGCCAGCCGCGAAAGCGAAAATAACCAAGATCGAGCGTCTAGGATTTACTTGTCAATAGCTAGCCTGGGAAACATCCAGAGAAGTCAAAGACAGTGCTTCTATACTAATTGCCAGGCGCTGAGACGAATGCCGCCAAGATCTAGCGTCTATGACTTACGGTTCAAGAATTAGCCTCAGAAACAGTGGGAAACAGTGCTTCTATACTAATTGCCAGGCGCTGAGACGAATGCCGCCAAGATCGAGCGTCTATGACTTACGGTTCAAGAATTAGCCTCAGAAACAGTGGTTCTGAACATGCTGCCAATAGCTCGCCTGGGAAACATCCAGAGAAGTCCAAGATTGTGTTTTTTAGACTGGCTGCCACGAGCTGAAACGAATGCAGCCAAGAGCGAGCGTCTGTGACTTACGGTTCAAAAGTTATTCACAGAAACATGGTTCTGAACTTTGCTGCCAGCCGCGAAAGCGAAAATAACCAAGATCGAGCGTCTAGGATTTACTTGTCAATAGCTCGCCTGGGAAACATCCAGAGAAGTCAAAGACAGTGCTTCTATACTAATTGCCAGGCGCTGAGACGAATGCCGCCAAGATCTAGCGTCTATGACTTACGGTTCAAGAATTAGCCTCAGAAACAGTGGGAAACTGTGCTTCTATACTAATTGCCAGGGGCTGAGACGAATGCCGCCAAGTGCGAGCGTCTATGACTTACGGTTCAAGAATTAGCCTCAGAAACAGTGGTTCTGAACATGCTGCCAATAGCTCGCCTGGGAAACATCCAGAGAAGTCCAAGATTGTGTTTTTTAGACTGGCTGCCACGAGCTGAAACGAATGCAGCCAAGAGCGAGCGTCTGTGACGTACGGTTCAAGAGTTATTCACAGAAACATGGTTCTGAACTTTGCTGCCAGCCGCGAAAGCGAAAATAACCAAGATCGAGCGTCTAGGATTTACTTGTCAATAGCTCGCCTGGGAAACATCCAGAGAAGTCAAAGACAGTGCTTCTATACTACTTGCCAGGCGCTGAGACGAATGCCGCCAAGATCGAGCGTCTAAGACTTACGGTTCAAGAATTAGCCTCAGAAACAGTGGTTCTGAACATGCTGCCAATAGCTCGCCTGGGAAACATCCAGAGAAGTCCAAGATAGTGTTTTTTAGACTGGCTGCCACGAGCTGAAACGAATGCAGCCAAGAGCGAGCGTCTGTGACTTACGGTTCAAAAGTTATTCACAGAAACATGGTTCTGAACTTTGCTGCCAGCCGCGAAAGCGAAAATAACCAAGATCGAGCGTCTAGGATTTACTTGTCAATAGCTAGCCTGGGAAACATCCAGAGAAGTCAAAGACAGTGCTTCTATACTAATTGCCAGGCGCTGAGACGAATGCCGCCAAGATCTAGCGTCTATGACTTACGGTTCAAGAATTAGCCTCAGAAACAGTGGGAAACAGTGCTTCTATACTAATTGCCAGGCGCTGAGACGAATGCCGCCAAGATCGAGCGTCTATGACTTACGGTTCAAGAATTAGCCTCAGAAACAGTGGTTCTGAACATGCTGCCAATAGCTCGCCTGGGAAACATCCAGAGAAGTCCAAGATTGTGTTTTTTAGACTGGCTGCCACGAGCTGAAACGAATGCAGCCAAGAGCGAGCGTCTGTGACTTACGGTTCAAAAGTTATTCACAGAAACATGGTTCTGAACTTTGCTGCCAGCCGCGAAAGCGAAAATAACCAAGATCGAGCGTCTAGGATTTACTTGTCAAAAGCTCGCCTGGGAAACATCCAGAGAAGTCAAAGACAGTGCTTCTATACTAATTGCCAGGCGCTGAGACGAATGCCGCCAAGATCGAGCGTCTAAGACTTACGGTTCAAGAATTAGCCTCAGAAACAGTGGTTCTGAACATGCTGCCAATAGCTCGCCTGGGAAACATCCAGAGAAGTCCAAGATAGTGTTTTTTAAACTGGCTGCCACGAGCTGAAACGAATGCAGCCAAGAGCGAGCGTCTGTGACTTACGGTTCAAGAGTTATTCACAGAAACATGGTTCTGAACTTTGCTGCCAGCCGCGAAAGCGAAAATAACCAAGATCGAGCGTCTAGGATTTACTTGTCAATAGCTCGCCTGGGAAACATCCAGAGAAGTCAAAGACAGTGCTTCTATACTAATTGCCAGGCGCTGAGACGAATGCCGCCAAGATCTAGCGTCTATGACTTACGGTTCAAGAATTAGCCTCAGAAACAGTGGGAAACAGTGCTTCTATACTAATTGCCAGGGGCTGAGACGAATGCCGCCAAGTGCGAGCATCTATGACTTACGGTTCAAGAATTAGCCTCAGAAACAGTGGTTCTGAACATGCTGCCAATAGCTCGCCTGGGAAACATCCAGAGAAGTCCAAGATTGTGTTTTTTAGACTGGCTGCCACGAGCTGAAACGAATGCAGCCAAGAGCGAGCGTCTGTGACGTACGGTTCAAGAGTTATTCACAGAAACATGGTTCTGAACTTTGCTGCCAGCCGCGAAAGCGAAAATAACCAAGATCGAGCGTCTAGGATTTACTTGTCAATAGCTCGCCTGGGAAACATCCAGAGAAGTCAAAGACAGTGCTTCTATACTAATTGCCAGGCGCTGAGACGAATGCCGCCAAGATCTAGCGTCTATGACTTACGGTTCAAGAATTAGCCTCAGAAACAGTGGGAAACAGTGCTTCTATACTAATTGCCAGGGGCTGAGACGAATGCCGCCAAGTGCGAGCGTCTATGACTTACGGTTCAAGAATTAGCCTCAGAAACAGTGGTTCTGAACATGCTGCCAATAGCTCGCCTGGGAAACATCCAGAGAAGTCCAAGATTGTGTTTTTTAGACTGGCTGCCACGAGCTGAAACGAATGCAGCCAAGAGCGAGCGTCTGTGACGTACGGTTCAAGAGTTATTCACAGAAACATGGTTCTGAACTTTGCTGCCAGCCGCGAAAGCGAAAATAACCAAGATCGAGCGTCTAGGATTTACTTGTCAATAGCTCGCCTGGGAAACATCCAGAGAAGTCAAAGACAGTGCTTCTATACTACTTGCCAGGCGCTGAGACGAATGCCGCCAAGATCGAGCGTCTAAGACTTACGGTTCAAGAATTAGCCTCAGAAACAGTGGTTCTGAACATGCTGCCAATAGCTCGCCTGGGAAACATCCAGAGAAGTCCAAGATAGTGTTTTTTAGACTGGCTGCCACGAGCTGAAACGAATGCAGCCAAGAGCGAGCGTCTGTGACTTACGGTTCAAAAGTTATTCACAGAAACATGGTTCTGAACTTTGCTGCCAGCCGCGAAAGCGAAAATAACCAAGATCGAGCGTCTAGGATTTACTTGTCAATAGCTCGCCTGGGAAACATCCAGAGAAGTCAAAGACAGTGCTTCTATACTAATTGCCAGGCGCTGAGACGAATGCCGCCAAGATCTAGCGTCTATGACTTACGGTTCAAGAATTAGCCTCAGAAACAGTGGGAAACTGTGCTTCTATACTAATTGCCAGGGGCTGAGACGAATGCCGCCAAGTGCGAGCGTCTATGACTTACGGTTCAAGAATTAGCCTCAGAAACAGTGGTTCTGAACATGCTGCCAATAGCTCGCCTGGGAAACATCCAGAGAAGTCCAAGATTGTGTTTTTTAGACTGGCTGCCACGAGCTGAAACGAATGCAGCCAAGAGCGAGCGTCTGTGATTTACGGTTCAAAAGTTATTCACAGAAACATGGTTCTGAACTTTGCTGCCAGCCGCGAAAGCGAAAATAACGAAGATCGAGCGTCTAGGATTTACTTGTCAAAAGCTCGCCTGGGAAACATCCAGAGAAGTCAAAGACAGTGCTTCTATACTAATTGCCAGGCGCTGAGACGAATGCCGCCAAGATCTAGCGTCTATGACTTACGGTTCAAGAATTAGCCTCAGAAACAGTGGGAAACAGTGCTTCTATACTAATTGCCAGGGGCTGAGACGAATGCCGCCAAGTGCGAGCGTCTATGACTTACGGTTCAAGAATTAGCCTCAGAAACAGTGGTTCTGAACATGCTGCCAATAGCTCGCCTGGGAAACATCCAGAGAAGTCCAAGATTGTGTTTTTTAGACTGGCTGCCACGAGCTGAAACGAATGCAGCCAAGAGCGAGCGTCTGTGACGTACGGTTCAAGAGTTATTCACAGAAACATGGTTCTGAACTTTGCTGCCAGCCGCGAAAGCGAAAATAACCAAGATCGAGCGTCTAGGATTTACTTGTCAATAGCTCGCCTGGGAAACATCCAGAGAAGTCAAAGACAGTGCTTCTATACTACTTGCCAGGCGCTGAGACGAATGCCGCCAAGATCGAGCGTCTAAGACTTACGGTTCAAGAATTAGCCTCAGAAACAGTGGTTCTGAACATGCTGCCAATAGCTCGCCTGGGAAACATCCAGAGAAGTCCAAGATAGTGTTTTTTAGACTGGCTGCCACGAGCTGAAACGAATGCAGCCAAGAGCGAGCGTCTGTGACTTACGGTTCAAAAGTTATTCACAGAAACATGGTTCTGAACTTTGCTGCCAGCCGCGAAAGCGAAAATAACCAAGATCGAGCGTCTAGGATTTACTTGTCAATAGCTAGCCTGGGAAACATCCAGAGAAGTCAAAGACAGTGCTTCTATACTAATTGCCAGGCGCTGAGACGAATGCCGCCAAGATCTAGCGTCTATGACTTACGGTTCAAGAATTAGCCTCAGAAACAGTGGGAAACAGTGCTTCTATACTAATTGCCAGGCGCTGAGACGAATGCCGCCAAGATCGAGCGTCTATGACTTACGGTTCAAGAATTAGCCTCAGAAACAGTGGTTCTGAACATGCTGCCAATAGCTCGCCTGGGAAACATCCAGAGAAGTCCAAGATTGTGTTTTTTAGACTGGCTGCCACGAGCTGAAACGAATGCAGCCAAGAGCGAGCGTCTGTGACTTACGGTTCAAAAGTTATTCACAGAAACATGGTTCTGAACTTTGCTGCCAGCCGCGAAAGCGAAAATAACCAAGATCGAGCGTCTAGGATTTACTTGTCAAAAGCTCGCCTGGGAAACATCCAGAGAAGTCAAAGACAGTGCTTCTATACTAATTGCCAGGCGCTGAGACGAATGCCGCCAAGATCGAGCGTCTAAGACTTACGGTTCAAGAATTAGCCTCAGAAACAGTGGTTCTGAACATGCTGCCAATAGCTCGCCTGGGAAACATCCAGAGAAGTCCAAGATAGTGTTTTTTAAACTGGCTGCCACGAGCTGAAACGAATGCAGCCAAGAGCGAGCGTCTGTGACTTACGGTTCAAGAGTTATTCACAGAAACATGGTTCTGAACTTTGCTGCCAGCCGCGAAAGCGAAAATAACCAAGATCGAGCGTCTAGGATTTACTTGTCAATAGCTCGCCTGGGAAACATCCAGAGAAGTCAAAGACAGTGCTTCTATACTAATTGCCAGGCGCTGAGACGAATGCCGCCAAGATCTAGCGTCTATGACTTACGGTTCAAGAATTAGCCTCAGAAACAGTGGGAAACAGTGCTTCTATACTAATTGCCAGGGGCTGAGACGAATGCCGCCAAGTGCGAGCATCTATGACTTACGGTTCAAGAATTAGCCTCAGAAACAGTGGTTCTGAACATGCTGCCAATAGCTCGCCTGGGAAACATCCAGAGAAGTCCAAGATTGTGTTTTTTAGACTGGCTGCCACGAGCTGAAACGAATGCAGCCAAGAGCGAGCGTCTGTGACGTACGGTTCAAGAGTTATTCACAGAAACATGGTTCTGAACTTTGCTGCCAGCCGCGAAAGCGAAAATAACCAAGATCGAGCGTCTAGGATTTACTTGTCAATAGCTCGCCTGGGAAACATCCAGAGAAGTCAAAGACAGTGCTTCTATACTAATTGCCAGGCGCTGAGACGAATGCCGCCAAGATCTAGCGTCTATGACTTACGGTTCAAGAATTAGCCTCAGAAACAGTGGGAAACAGTGCTTCTATACTAATTGCCAGGGGCTGAGACGAATGCCGCCAAGTGCGAGCGTCTATGACTTACGGTTCAAGAATTAGCCTCAGAAACAGTGGTTCTGAACATGCTGCCAATAGCTCGCCTGGGAAACATCCAGAGAAGTCCAAGATTGTGTTTTTTAGACTGGCTGCCACGAGCTGAAACGAATGCAGCCAAGAGCGAGCGTCTGTGACGTACGGTTCAAGAGTTATTCACAGAAACATGGTTCTGAACTTTGCTGCCAGCCGCGAAAGCGAAAATAACCAAGATCGAGCGTCTAGGATTTACTTGTCAATAGCTCGCCTGGGAAACATCCAGAGAAGTCAAAGACAGTGCTTCTATACTACTTGCCAGGCGCTGAGACGAATGCCGCCAAGATCGAGCGTCTAAGACTTACGGTTCAAGAATTAGCCTCAGAAACAGTGGTTCTGAACATGCTGCCAATAGCTCGCCTGGGAAACATCCAGAGAAGTCCAAGATAGTGTTTTTTAGACTGGCTGCCACGAGCTGAAACGAATGCAGCCAAGAGCGAGCGTCTGTGACTTACGGTTCAAAAGTTATTCACAGAAACATGGTTCTGAACTTTGCTGCCAGCCGCGAAAGCGAAAATAACCAAGATCGAGCGTCTAGGATTTACTTGTCAATAGCTAGCCTGGGAAACATCCAGAGAAGTCAAAGACAGTGCTTCTATACTAATTGCCAGGCGCTGAGACGAATGCCGCCAAGATCTAGCGTCTATGACTTACGGTTCAAGAATTAGCCTCAGAAACAGTGGGAAACAGTGCTTCTATACTAATTGCCAGGCGCTGAGACGAATGCCGCCAAGATCGAGCGTCTATGACTTACGGTTCAAGAATTAGCCTCAGAAACAGTGGTTCTGAACATGCTGCCAATAGCTCGCCTGGGAAACATCCAGAGAAGTCCAAGATTGTGTTTTTTAGACTGGCTGCCACGAGCTGAAACGAATGCAGCCAAGAGCGAGCGTCTGTGACTTACGGTTCAAAAGTTATTCACAGAAACATGGTTCTGAACTTTGCTGCCAGCCGCGAAAGCGAAAATAACCAAGATCGAGCGTCTAGGATTTACTTGTCAAAAGCTCGCCTGGGAAACATCCAGAGAAGTCAAAGACAGTGCTTCTATACTAATTGCCAGGCGCTGAGACGAATGCCGCCAAGATCGAGCGTCTAAGACTTACGGTTCAAGAATTAGCCTCAGAAACAGTGGTTCTGAACATGCTGCCAATAGCTCGCCTGGGAAACATCCAGAGAAGTCCAAGATAGTGTTTTTTAAACTGGCTGCCACGAGCTGAAACGAATGCAGCCAAGAGCGAGCGTCTGTGACTTACGGTTCAAGAGTTATTCACAGAAACATGGTTCTGAACTTTGCTGCCAGCCGCGAAAGCGAAAATAACCAAGATCGAGCGTCTAGGATTTACTTGTCAATAGCTCGCCTGGGAAACATCCAGAGAAGTCAAAGACAGTGCTTCTATACTAATTGCCAGGCGCTGAGACGAATGCCGCCAAGATCTAGCGTCTATGACTTACGGTTCAAGAATTAGCCTCAGAAACAGTGGGAAACAGTGCTTCTATACTAATTGCCAGGGGCTGAGACGAATGCCGCCAAGTGCGAGCATCTATGACTTACGGTTCAAGAATTAGCCTCAGAAACAGTGGTTCTGAACATGCTGCCAATAGCTCGCCTGGGAAACATCCAGAGAAGTCCAAGATTGTGTTTTTTAGACTGGCTGCCACGAGCTGAAACGAATGCAGCCAAGAGCGAGCGTCTGTGACGTACGGTTCAAGAGTTATTCACAGAAACATGGTTCTGAACTTTGCTGCCAGCCGCGAAAGCGAAAATAACCAAGATCGAGCGTCTAGGATTTACTTGTCAATAGCTCGCCTGGGAAACATCCAGAGAAGTCAAAGACAGTGCTTCTATACTAATTGCCAGGCGCTGAGACGAATGCCGCCAAGATCTAGCGTCTATGACTTACGGTTCAAGAATTAGCCTCAGAAACAGTGGGAAACAGTGCTTCTATACTAATTGCCAGGGGCTGAGACGAATGCCGCCAAGTGCGAGCGTCTATGACTTACGGTTCAAGAATTAGCCTCAGAAACAGTGGTTCTGAACATGCTGCCAATAGCTCGCCTGGGAAACATCCAGAGAAGTCCAAGATTGTGTTTTTTAGACTGGCTGCCACGAGCTGAAACGAATGCAGCCAAGAGCGAGCGTCTGTGACGTACGGTTCAAGAGTTATTCACAGAAACATGGTTCTGAACTTTGCTGCCAGCCGCGAAAGCGAAAATAACCAAGATCGAGCGTCTAGGATTTACTTGTCAATAGCTCGCCTGGGAAACATCCAGAGAAGTCAAAGACAGTGCTTCTATACTACTTGCCAGGCGCTGAGACGAATGCCGCCAAGATCGAGCGTCTAAGACTTACGGTTCAAGAATTAGCCTCAGAAACAGTGGTTCTGAACATGCTGCCAATAGCTCGCCTGGGAAACATCCAGAGAAGTCCAAGATAGTGTTTTTTAGACTGGCTGCCACGAGCTGAAACGAATGCAGCCAAGAGCGAGCGTCTGTGACTTACGGTTCAAAAGTTATTCACAGAAACATGGTTCTGAACTTTGCTGCCAGCCGCGAAAGCGAAAATAACCAAGATCGAGCGTCTAGGATTTACTTGTCAATAGCTAGCCTGGGAAACATCCAGAGAAGTCAAAGACAGTGCTTCTATACTAATTGCCAGGCGCTGAGACGAATGCCGCCAAGATCTAGCGTCTATGACTTACGGTTCAAGAATTAGCCTCAGAAACAGTGGGAAACAGTGCTTCTATACTAATTGCCAGGCGCTGAGACGAATGCCGCCAAGATCGAGCGTCTATGACTTACGGTTCAAGAATTAGCCTCAGAAACAGTGGTTCTGAACATGCTGCCAATAGCTCGCCTGGGAAACATCCAGAGAAGTCCAAGATTGTGTTTTTTAGACTGGCTGCCACGAGCTGAAACGAATGCAGCCAAGAGCGAGCGTCTGTGACTTACGGTTCAAAAGTTATTCACAGAAACATGGTTCTGAACTTTGCTGCCAGCCGCGAAAGCGAAAATAACCAAGATCGAGCGTCTAGGATTTACTTGTCAAAAGCTCGCCTGGGAAACATCCAGAGAAGTCAAAGACAGTGCTTCTATACTAATTGCCAGGCGCTGAGACGAATGCCGCCAAGATCGAGCGTCTAAGACTTACGGTTCAAGAATTAGCCTCAGAAACAGTGGTTCTGAACATGCTGCCAATAGCTCGCCTGGGAAACATCCAGAGAAGTCCAAGATAGTGTTTTTTAAACTGGCTGCCACGAGCTGAAACGAATGCAGCCAAGAGCGAGCGTCTGTGACTTACGGTTCAAGAGTTATTCACAGAAACATGGTTCTGAACTTTGCTGCCAGCCGCGAAAGCGAAAATAACCAAGATCGAGCGTCTAGGATTTACTTGTCAATAGCTCGCCTGGGAAACATCCAGAGAAGTCAAAGACAGTGCTTCTATACTAATTGCCAGGCGCTGAGACGAATGCCGCCAAGATCTAGCGTCTATGACTTACGGTTCAAGAATTAGCCTCAGAAACAGTGGGAAACAGTGCTTCTATACTAATTGCCAGGGGCTGAGACGAATGCCGCCAAGTGCGAGCATCTATGACTTACGGTTCAAGAATTAGCCTCAGAAACAGTGGTTCTGAACATGCTGCCAATAGCTCGCCTGGGAAACATCCAGAGAAGTCCAAGATTGTGTTTTTTAGACTGGCTGCCACGAGCTGAAACGAATGCAGCCAAGAGCGAGCGTCTGTGACGTACGGTTCAAGAGTTATTCACAGAAACATGGTTCTGAACTTTGCTGCCAGCCGCGAAAGCGAAAATAACCAAGATCGAGCGTCTAGGATTTACTTGTCAATAGCTCGCCTGGGAAACATCCAGAGAAGTCAAAGACAGTGCTTCTATACTAATTGCCAGGCGCTGAGACGAATGCCGCCAAGATCTAGCGTCTATGACTTACGGTTCAAGAATTAGCCTCAGAAACAGTGGGAAACAGTGCTTCTATACTAATTGCCAGGGGCTGAGACGAATGCCGCCAAGTGCGAGCGTCTATGACTTACGGTTCAAGAATTAGCCTCAGAAACAGTGGTTCTGAACATGCTGCCAATAGCTCGCCTGGGAAACATCCAGAGAAGTCCAAGATTGTGTTTTTTAGACTGGCTGCCACGAGCTGAAACGAATGCAGCCAAGAGCGAGCGTCTGTGACGTACGGTTCAAGAGTTATTCACAGAAACATGGTTCTGAACTTTGCTGCCAGCCGCGAAAGCGAAAATAACCAAGATCGAGCGTCTAGGATTTACTTGTCAATAGCTCGCCTGGGAAACATCCAGAGAAGTCAAAGACAGTGCTTCTATACTAATTGCCAGGCGCTGAGACGAATGCCGCCAAGATCTAGCGTCTATGACTTACGGTTCAAGAATTAGCCTCAGAAACAGTGGGAAACAGTGCTTCTATACTAATTGCCAGGGGCTGAGACGAATGCCGCCAAGTGCGAGCGTCTATGACTTACGGTTCAAGAATTAGCCTCAGAAACAGTGGTTCTGAACATGCTGCCAATAGCTCGCCTGGGAAACATCCAGAGAAGTCCAAGATTGTGTTTTTTAGACTGGCTGCCACGAGCTGAAACGAATGCAGCCAAGAGCGAGCGTCTGTGACTTACGGTTCAAAAGTTATTCACAGAAACATGGTTCTGAACTTTGCTGCCAGCCGCGAAAGCGAAAATAACGAAGATCGAGCGTCTAGGATTTACTTGTCAAAAGCTCGCCTGGGAAACATCCAGAGAAGTCAAAGACAGTGCTTCTATACTAATTGCCAGGCGCTGAGACGAATGCCGCCAAGATCTAGCGTCTATGACTTACGGTTCAAAAATTAGCCTCAGAAACAGTGGGAAACAGTGCTTCTATACTAATTGCCAGGGGCTGAGACGAATGCCGCCAAGTGCGAGCGTCTATGACTTACGGTTCAAGAATTAGCCTCAGAAACAGTGGTTCTGAACATGCTGCCAATAGCTCGCCTGGGAAACATCCAGAGAAGTCCAAGATTGTGTTTTTTAGACTGGCTGCCACGAGCTGAAACGAATGCAGCCAAGAGCGAGCGTCTGTGACGTACGGTTCAAGAGTTATTCACAGAAACATGGTTCTGAACTTTGCTGCCAGCCGCGAAAGCGAAAATAACCAAGATCGAGCGTCTAGGATTTACTTGTCAATAGCTCGCCTGGGAAACATCCAGAGAAGTCAAAGACAGTGCTTCTATACTAATTGCCAGGCGCTGAGACGAATGCCGCCAAGATCGAGCGTCTAAGACTTACGGTTCAAGAATTAGCCTCAGAAACAGTGGTTCTGAACATGCTGCCAATAGCTCGCCTGGGAAACATCCAGAGAAGTCCAAGATAGTGTTTTTTAAACTGGCTGCCACGAGCTGAAACGAATGCAGCCAAGAGCGAGCGTCTGTGACTTACGGTTCAAGAGTTATTCACAGAAACATGGTTCTGAACTTTGCTGCCAGCCGCGAAAGCGAAAATAACCAAGATCGAGCGTCTAGGATTTACTTGTCAATAGCTCGCCTGGGAAACATCCAGAGAAGTCAAAGACAGTGCTTCTATACTAATTGCCAGGCGCTGAGACGAATGCCGCCAAGATCTAGCGTCTATGACTTACGGTTCAAGAATTAGCCTCAGAAACAGTGGGAAACAGTGCTTCTATACTAATTGCCAGGGGCTGAGACGAATGCCGCCAAGTGCGAGCGTCTATGACTTACGGTTCAAGAATTAGCCTCAGAAACAGTGGTTCTGAACATGCTGCCAATAGCTCGCCTGGGAAACATCCAGAGAAGTCCAAGATTGTGTTTTTTAGACTGGCTGCCACGAGCTGAAACGAATGCAGCCAAGAGCGAGCGTCTGTGACTTACGGTTCAAAAGTTATTCACATAAACATGGTTCTGAACTTTGCTGCCAGCCGCGAAAGCGAAAATAACGAAGATCGAGCGTCTAGGATTTACTTGTCAAAAGCTCGCCTGGGAAACATCCAGAGAAGTCAAAGACGGTGCTTCTATACTAATTGCCAGGCGCTGAGACGAATGCCGCCAAGATCTAGCGTCTATGACTTACGGTTCAAGAATTAGCCTCAGAAACAGTGGGAAACAGTGCTTCTATACTAATTGCCAGGCGCTGAGACGAATGCCGCCAAGATCGAGCGTCTAAGACTTACGGTTCAAGAATTAGCCTCAGAAACAGTGGTTCTGAACATGCTGCCAATAGCTCGCCTGGGAAACATCCAGAGAAGTCCAAGATAGTGTTTTTTAAACTGGCTGCCACGAGCTGAAACGAATGCAGCCAAGAGCGAGCGTCTGTGACTTACGGTTCAAGAGTTATTCACAGAAACATGGTTCTGAACTTTGCTGCCAGCCGCGAAAGCGAAAATAACCAAGATCGAGCGTCTAGGATTTACTTGTCAATAGCTCGCCTGGGAAACATCCAGAGAAGTCAAAGACAGTGCTTCTATACTAATTGCCAGGCGCTGAGACGAATGCCGCCAAGATCTAGCGTCTATGACTTACGGTTCAAGAATTAGCCTCAGAAACAGTGGGAAACAGTGCTTCTATACTAATTGCCAGGGGCTGAGACGAATGCCGCCAAGTGCGAGCGTCTATGACTTACGGTTCAAGAATTAGCCTCAGAAACAGTGGTTCTGAACATGCTGCCAATAGCTCGCCTGGGAAACATCCAGAGAAGTCCAAGATTGTGTTTTTTAGACTGGCTGCCACGAGCTGAAACGAATGCAGCCAAGAGCGAGCGTCTGTGACTTACGGTTCAAAAGTTATTCACATAAACATGGTTCTGAACTTTGCTGCCAGCCGCGAAAGCGAAAATAACGAAGATCGAGCGTCTAGGATTTACTTGTCAAAAGCTCGCCTGGGAAACATCCAGAGAAGTCAAAGACGGTGCTTCTATACTAATTGCCAGGCGCTGAGACGAATGCCGCCAAGATCTAGCGTCTATGACTTACGGTTCAAGAATTAGCCTCAGAAACAGTGGGAAACAGTGCTTCTATACTAATTGCCAGGCGCTGAGACGAATGCCGCCAAGATCGAGCGTCTAAGACTTACGGTTCAAGAATTAGCCTCAGAAACAGTGGTTCTGAACATGCTGCCAATAGCTCGCCTGGGAAATATCCAGATAAGTCCAAGATAGTGTTTTTTAGACTGGCTGCCACGAGCTGAAACGAATGCAGCCAAGAGCGAGCGTCTGTGACTTACGGTTCAAAAGTTATTCACAGAAACATGGTTCTGAACTTTGCTGCCAGCCGCGAAAGCGAAAATAACGAAGATCGAGCGTCTAGGATTTACTTGTCAAAAGCTCGCCTGGGAAACATCCAGAGAAGTCAAAGACAGTGCTTCTATACTAATTGCCAGGCGCTGAGACGAATGCCGCCAAGATCTAGCGTCTATGACTTACGGTTCAAGAATTAGCCTCAGAAACAGTGGGAAACAGTGCTTCTATACTAATTGCCAGGGGCTGAGACGAATGCCGCCAAGTGCGAGCGTCTATGACTTACGGTTCAAGAATTAGCCTCAGAAACAGTGGTTCTGAACATGCTGCCAATAGCTCGCCTGGGAAACATCCAGAGAAGTCCAAGATTGTGTTTTTTAGACTGGCTGCCACGAGCTGAAACGAATGCAGCCAAGAGCGAGCGTCTGTGACGTACGGTTCAAGAGTTATTCACAGAAACATGGTTCTGAACTTTGCTGCCAGCCGCGAAAGCGAAAATAACCAAGATCGAGCGTCTAGGATTTACTTGTCAATAGCTCGCCTGGGAAACATCCAGAGAAGTCAAAGACAGTGCTTCTATACTACTTGCCAGGCGCTGAGACGAATGCCGCCAAGATCGAGCGTCTAAGACTTACGGTTCAAGAATTAGCCTCAGAAACAGTGGTTCTGAACATGCTGCCAATAGCTCGCCTGGGAAACATCCAGAGAAGTCCAAGATAGTGTTTTTTAAACTGGCTGCCACGAGCTGAAACGAATGCAGCCAAGAGCGAGCGTCTGTGACTTACGGTTCAAGAGTTATTCACAGAAACATGGTTCTGAACTTTGCTGCCAGCCGCGAAAGCGAAAATAACCAAGATCGAGCGTCTAGGATTTACTTGTCAATAGCTCACCTGGGAAACATCCAGAGAAGTCAAAGACAGTGCTTCTATACTAATTGCCAGGCGCTGAGACGAATGCCGCCAAGATCTAGCGTCTATGACTTACGGTTCAAGAATTAGCCTCAGAAACAGTGGGAAACAGTGCTTCTATACTAATTGCCAGGGGCTGAGACGAATGCCGCCAAGTGCGAGCGTCTATGACTTACGGTTCAAGAATTAGCCTCAGAAACAGTGGTTCTGAACATGCTGCCAATAGCTCGCCTGGGAAACATCCAGAGAAGTCCAAGATTGTGTTTTTTAGACTGGCTGCCACGAGCTGAAACGAATGCAGCCAAGAGCGAGCGTCTGTGACTTACGGTTCAAAAGTTATTCACAGAAACATGGTTCTGAACTTTGCTGCCAGCCGCGAAAGCGAAAATAACGAAGATCGAGCGTCTAGGATTTACTTGTCAAAAGCTCGCCTGGGAAACATCCAGAGAAGTCAAAGACAGTGCTTCTATACTAATTGCCAGGCGCTGAGACGAATGCCGCCAAGATCTAGCGTCTATGACTTACGGTTCAAGAATTAGCCTCAGAAACAGTGGGAAACAGTGCTTCTATACTAATTGCCAGGCGCTGAGACGAATGCCGCCAAGATCGAGCGTCTAAGACTTACGGTTCAAGAATTAGCCTCAGAAACAGTGGTTCTGAACATGCTGCCAATAGCTCGCCTGGGAAATATCCAGAGAAGTCCAAGATAGTGTTTTTTAGACTGGCTGCCACGAGCTGAAACGAATGCAGCCAAGAGCGAGCGTTTGTGACTTACGGTTCAAGAGTTATTCACAGAAACATGGTTCTGAACTTTGCTGCCAGCCGCGAAAGCGAAAATAACCAAGATCGAGCGTCTAGGATTTACTTGTCAATAGCTCGCCTGGGAAACATCCAGAGAAGTCAAAGACAGTGCTTCTATACTAATTGCCAGGCGCTGAGACGAATGCCGCCAAGATCTAGCGTCTATGACTTACGGTTCAAGAATTAGCCTCAGAAACAGTGGGAAACAGTGCTTCTATACTAATTGCCAGGCGCTGAGACGAATGCCGCCAAGATCGAGCGTCTAAGACTTACGGTTCAAGAATTAGCCTCAGAAACAGTGGTTCTGAACATGCTGCCAATAGCTCGCCTGGGAAACATCCAGAGAAGTCCAAGATAGTGTTTTTTAGACTGGCTGCCACGAGCTGAAACGAATGCAGCCAAGAGCGAGCGTCTGTGACTTACGGTTCAAGAGTTATTCACAGAAACATGGTTCTGAACTTTGCTGCCAGCCGCGAAAGCGAAAATAACCAAGATCGAGCGTCTAGGATTTACTTGTCAATAGCTCGCCTGGGAAACATCCAGAGAAGTCAAAGACAGTGCTTCTATACTAATTGCCAGGCGCTGAGACGAATGCCGCCAAGATCTAGCGTCTATGACTTACGGTTCAAGAATTAGCCTCAGAAACAGTGGGAAACTGTGCTTCTATACTAATTGCCAGGGGCTGAGACGAATGCCGCCAAGTGCGAGCGTCTATGACTTACGGTTCAAGAATTAGCCTCAGAAACAGTGGTTCTGAACATGCTGCCAATAGCTCGCCTGGGAAACATCCAGAGAAGTCCAAGATTGTGTTTTTTAGACTGGCTGCCACGAGCTGAAACGAATGCAGCCAAGAGCGAGCGTCTGTGACTTACGGTTCAAAAGTTATTCACAGAAACATGGTTCTGAACTTTGCTGCCAGCCGCGAAAGCGAAAATAACCAAGATCGAGCGTCTAGGATTTAATTGTCAATAGCTCGCCTGGGAAACATCCAGAGAAGTCAAAGACAGTGCTTCTATACTAATTGCCAGGCGCTGAGACGAATGCCGCCAAGATCTAGCGCCTATGACTTACGGTTCAAGAATTAGCCTCAGAAACAGTGGGAAACAGTGCTTCTATACTAATTGCCAGGCGCTGAGACGAATGCCGCCAAGATCGAGCGTCTATGACACGTTTCAAGAATTAGCCTCAGAAACAGTGGTTCTGAACATGCTGCCAATAGCTCGCCTGGGAAACATCCAGAGAAGTCCAAGATTGTGTTTTTTAGACTGGCTGCCACGAGCTGAAACGAATGCAGCCAAGAGCGAGCGTCTGTGACTTACGGTTCAAAAGTTATTCACAGAAACATGGTTCTGAACTTTGCTGCCAGCCGCGAAAGCGAAAATAACCAAGATCGAGCGTCTAGGATTTAATTGTCAATAGCTCGCCTGGGAAACATCCAGAGAAGTCAAAGACAGTGCTTCTATACTAATTGCCAGGCGCTGAGACGAATGCCGCCAAGATCTAGCGCCTATGACTTACGGTTCAAGAATTAGCCTCAGAAACAGTGGGAAACAGTGCTTCTATACTAATTGCCAGGCGCTGAGACGAATGCCGCCAAGATCGAGCGTCTATGACACGTTTCAAGAATTAGCCTCAGAAACAGTGGTTCTGAACATGCTGCCAATAGCTCGCCTGGGAAACATCCAGAGAAGTCCAAGATTGTGTTTTTTAGACTGGCTGCCACGAGCTGAAACGAATGCAGCCAAGAGCGAGCGTCTGTGACGTACGGTTCAAGAGTTATTCACAGAAACATGGTTCTGAACTTTGCTGCCAGCCGCGAAAGCGAAAATAACCAAGATCGAGCGTCTAGGATTTACTTGTCAATAGCTCGCCTGGGAAACATCCAGAGAAGTAAATGACAGTGCTTCTATACTAATTGCCAGGCGCTGAGACGAATGCCGCCAAGATCTAGCGTCTATGACTTACGGTTCAAGAATTAGCCTCAGAAACAGTGGGAAACAGTGCTTCTATACTAATTGCCAGGGGCTGAGACGAATGCCGCCAAGTGCGAGCGTCTATGACTTACGGTTCAAGAATTAGCCTCAGAAACAGTGGTTCTGAACATGCTGCCAATAGCTCGCCTGGGAAACATCCAGAGAAGTCCAAGATTGTGTTTTTTAGACTGGCTGCCACGAGCTGAAACGAATGCAGCCAAGAGCGAGCGTCTGTGACGTACGGTTCAAGAGTTATTCACAGAAACATGGTTCTGAACTTTGCTGCCAGCCGCGAAAGCGAAAATAACCAAGATCGAGCGTCTAGGATTTACTTGTCAATAGCTCGCCTGGGAAACATCCAGAGAAGTCAAAGACAGTGCTTCTATACTAATTGCCAGGCGCTGAGACGAATGCCGCCAAGATCTAGCGTCTATGACTTACGGTTCAAGAATTAGCCTCAGAAACAGTGGGAAACAGTGCTTCTATACTAATTGCCAGGGGCTGAGACGAATGCCGCCAAGTGCGAGCGTCTATGACTTACGGTTCAAGAATTAGCCTCAGAAACAGTGGTTCTGAACATGCTGCCAATAGCTCGCCTGGGAAACATCCAGAGAAGTCCAAGATAGTGTTTTTTAGACTGGCTGCCACGAGCTGAAACGAATGCAGCCAAGAGCGAGCGTCTGTGACTTACGGTTCAAGAGTTATTCACAGAAACATGGTTCTGAACTTTGCTGCCAGCCGCGAAAGCGAAAATAACCAAGATCGAGCGTCTAGGATTTACTTGTCAATAGCTCGCCTGGGAAACATCCAGAGAAGTCAAATACAGTGCCTCTATACTAATTGCCAGGCGCTGAGACGAATGCCGCCAAGATCTAGCGTCTATGACTTACGGTTCAAGAATTAGCCTCAGAAACAGTGGGAAACAGTGCTTCTATACTAATTGCCAGGCGCTGAGACGAATGCCGCCAAGTGCGAGCGTCTATGACTTACGGTTCAAGAATTAGCCTCAGAAACAGTGGTTCTGAACATGCTGCCAATAGCTCGCCTGGGAAACATCCAGAGAAGTCCAAGATTGTGTTTTTTAGACTGGCTGCCACGAGCTGAAACGAATGCAGCCAAGAGCGAGCGTCTGTGACTTACGGTTCAAGAGTTATTCACAGAAACATGGTTCTGAACTTTGCTGCCAGCCGCGAAAGCGAAAGTAACCAAGATCGAGCGTCTAGGATTTACTTGTCAATAGCTCGCCTGGGAAACATCCAGAGAAGTCAAAGACAGTGCTTCTATACTAATTGCCAGGCGCTGAGACGAATGCCGCCAAGATCTAGCGTCTATGACTTACGGTTCAAGAATTAGCCTCAGAAACAGTGGGAAACAGTGCTTCTATACTAATTGCCAGGCGCTGAGACGAATGCCGCCAAGATCGAGCGTCTATGACTTACGGTTCAAGAATTAGCCTAAGAAACAGTGGTTCTGAACATGCTGCCAATAGCTCGTCTGGGAAACATCCAGAGAAGTCCAAGATTGTGTTTTTTAGACTGGCTGCCACGAGCTGAAACGAATGCAGCCAAGAGCGAGCGTCTGTGACTTACGGTTCAAAAGTTATTCACAGAAACATGGTTCTGAACTTTGCTGCCAGCCGCGAAAGCGAAAATAACCAAGATCGAGCGTCTAGGATTTACTTGTCAAAAGCTCGCCTGGGAAACATCCAGAGAAGTCAAAGACAGTGCTTCTATACTAATTGCCAGGCGCTGAGACGAATGCCGCCAAGATCTAGCGTCTATGACTTACGGATCAAGAATTAGCCTCAGAAACAGTGGGAAACAGTGCTTCTATACTAATTGCCAGGCGCTGAGACGAATGCCGCCAAGATCTAGCGTCTATGACTTACGGTTCAAGAATTAGCCTCAGAAACAGTGGGAAACAGTGCTTCTATACTAATTGCCTGGCGCTGAGACGAATGCCGCCAAGATCGAGCGTCTATGACTTACGGTTCAAGAATTAGCCTCAGAAACAGTGGTTCTGAACATGCTGCCAATAGCTCGTCTGGGAAACATCCAGAGAAGTCCAAGATAGTGTTTTTTAGACTGGCTGCCACGAGCTGAAACGAATGCAGCCAAGAGCGAGCGTCTGTGACTTACGGTTCAAGAGTTATTCACAGAAACATGGTTCTGAACTTTGCTGCCAGCCGCGAAAGCGAAAATAACCAAGATCGAGCTTCTAGAATTTACTTGTCAATAGCTCGCCTGGGAAACATCCAGAGAAGTCAAAGACAGTGCTTATATACTAATTGCCAGGCGCTGAGACGAATGCCACCAAGATCGAGCGTCTATGACTTACGGTTCAAGAATTAGCCTCAGAAACAGTGGGAAACAGTGCTTCTATACTAATTGCCAGGCGCTGAGACGAATGCCGCCAAGATCGAGCGTCTATGACTTACGGTTCAAGAATTAGCCTCAGAAACAGTGGTTCTGAACATGCTGCCAATAGCTCGTCTGGGAAACATCCAGAGAAGTCCAAGATAGTGTTTTTTAGACTGGCTGCCACGAGCTGAAACGAATGCAGCCAAGAGCGAGCGTCTGTGACTTACGGTTCAAGAGTTATTCACAGAAACATGGTTCTGAACTTTGCTGCCAGCCGCGAAAGCGAAAATAACCAAGATCGAGCGTCTAGGATTTACTTGTCAATAGCTCGCCTGGGAAACATCCAGAGAAGTCAAAGACAGTGCTTCTATACTAATTGCCAGGCGCTGAGTCGAATGCCGCCAAGATCTAGCGTCTATGACTTACGGTTCAAGAATTAGCCTCAGAAACAGTGGGAAACAGTGCTTCTATACTAATTGCCAGGCGCTGAGACGAATGCCGCCAAGATCGAGCGTCTATGACTTACGGTTCAAGAATTAGCCTCAGAAACAGTGGTTCTGAACATGCTGCCAATAGCTCGCCTGGGAAACATCCAGAGAAGTCCAAGATTGTGTTTTTTAGACTGGCTGCCACGAGCTGAAACGAATGCAGCCAAGAGCGAGCGTCTGTGACTTACGGTTCAAAAGTTATTCACAGAAACATGGTTCTGAACTTTGCTGCCAGCCGCGAAAGCGAAAATAACCAAGATCGAGCGTCTAGGATTTACTTGTCAATAGCTCGCCTGGGAAACATCCAGAGAAGTCAAAGACAGTGCTTCTATACTAATTGCCAGGCGCTGAGACGAATGCCGCCAAGATCTAGCGTCTATGACTTACGGTTCAAGAATTAGCCTCAGAAACAGTGGGAAACAGTGCTTCTATACTAATTGCCAGGCGCTGAGACGAATGCCGCCAAGATCGAGCGTCTATGACTTACGGTTCAAGAATTAGCCTCAGAAACAGTGGTTCTGAACATGCTGCCAATAGCTCGTCTGGGAAACATCCAGAGAAGTCCAAGATAGTGTTTTTTAGACTGGCTGCCACGAGCTGAAACGAATGCAGCCAAGAGCGAGCGTCTGTGACTTACGGTTCAAGAGTTATTCACAGAAACATGGTTCTGAACTTTGCTGCCAGCCGCGAAAGCGAAAATAACCAAGATCGAGCTTCTAGGATTTACTTGTCAATAGCTCGCCTGGGAAACATCCAGAGAAGTCAAAGACAGTGCTTCTATACTAATTGCCAGGCGCTGAGACGAATGGCGCCAAGATCGAGCGTCTATGACTTACGGTTCAAGAATTAGCCTCAGAAACAGTGGGAAACAGTGCTTCTATACTAATTGCCAGGCGCTGAGACGAATGCCACCAAGATCGAGCGTCTATGACTTACGGTTCAAGAATTAGCCTCAGAAACAGTGGTTCTGAACATGCTGCCAATAGCTCGCCTGGGAAACATCCAGAGAAGTCCAAGATAGTGTTTTTTAGACTGGCTGCCACGAGCTGAAACGAATGCAGCCAAGAGCGAGCGTCTGTGACTTACGGTTCAAGAGTTATTCACAGAAACATGGTTCTGAACTTTGCTGCCAGCCGCGAAAGCGAAAATAACCAAGATCGAGCGTCTAGGATTTACTTGTCAATAGCTCGCCTGGGAAACATCCAGAGAAGTCAAAGACAGTGCTTCTATACTAATTGCCAGGCGCTGAGACGAATGCCGCCAAGATCTAGCGTCTATGACTTACGGTTCAAGAATTAGCCTCAGAAACAGTGGGAAACAGTGCTTCTATACTAATTGCCAGGCGCTGAGACGAATGCCACCAAGATCGAGCGTCTATGACTTACGGTTCAAGAATTAGCCTCAGAAACAGTGGTTCTGAACATGCTGCCAATAGCTCGCCTGGGAAACATCCAGAGAAGTCCAAGATAGTGTTTTTTAGACTGGCTGCCACGAGCTGAAACGAATGCAGCCAAGAGCGAGCGTCTGTGACTTACGGTTCAAGAGTTATTCACAGAAACATGGTTCTGAACTTTGCTGCCAGCCGCGAAAGCGAAAATAACCAAGATCGAGCGTCTAGGATTTACTTGTCAATAGCTCGCCTGGGAAACATCCAGAGAAGTCAAATACAGTGCCTCTATACTAATTGCCAGGCGCTGAGACGAATGCCGCCAAGATCTAGCGTCTATGACTTACGGTTCAAGAATTAGCCTCAGAAACAGTGGGAAACAGTGCTTCTATACTAATTGCCAGGCGCTTAGACGAATGCCGCCAAGTGCGAGCGTCTATGACTTACGGTTCAAGAATTAGCCTCAGAAACAGTGGTTCTGAACATGCTGCCAATAGCTCGCCTGGGAAACATCCAGAGAAGTCCAAGATTGTGTTTTTTAGACTGGCTGCCACGAGCTGAAACGAATGCAGCCAAGAGCGAGCGTCTGTGACTTACGGTTCAAGAGTTATTCACAGAAACATGGTTCTGAACTTTGCTGCCAGCCGCGAAAGCGAAAATAACCAAGATCGAGCGTCTAGGATTTACTTGTCAATAGCTCGCCTGGGAAACATCCAGAGAAGTCAAAGACAGTGCTTCTATACTAATTGCCAGGCGCTGAGACGAATGCCGCCAAGATCTAGCGTCTATGACTTACGGTTCAAGAATTAGCCTCAGAAACAGTGGGAAACAGTGCTTCTATACTAATTGCCAGGCGCTGAGACGAATGCCGCCAAGATCGAGCGTCTATGACTTACGGTTCAAGAATTAGCCTAAGAAACAGTGGTTCTGAACATGCTGCCAATAGCTCGTCTGGGAAACATCCAGAGAAGTCCAAGATTGTGTTTTTTAGACTGGCTGCCACGAGCTGAAACGAATGCAGCCAAGAGCGAGCGTCTGTGACTTACGGTTCAAAAGTTATTCACAGAAACATGGTTCTGAACTTTGCTGCCAGCCGCGAAAGCGAAAATAACCAAGATCGAGCGTCTAGGATTTACTTGTCAAAAGCTCGCCTGGGAAACATCCAGAGAAGTCAAAGACAGTGCTTCTATACTAATTGCCAGGCGCTGAGACGAATGCCGCCAAGATCTAGCGTCTATGACTTACGGATCAAGAATTAGCCTCAGAAACAGTGGGAAACAGTGCTTCTATACTAATTGCCAGGCGCTGAGACGAATGCCGCCAAGATCTAGCGTCTATGACTTACGGTTCAAGAATTAGCCTCAGAAACAGTGGGAAACAGTGCTTCTATACTAATTGCCTGGCGCTGAGACGAATGCCGCCAAGATCGAGCGTCTATGACTTACGGTTCAAGAATTAGCCTCAGAAACAGTGGTTCTGAACATGCTGCCAATAGCTCGTCTGGGAAACATCCAGAGAAGTCCAAGATAGTGTTTTTTAGACTGGCTGCCACGAGCTGAAACGAATGCAGCCAAGAGCGAGCGTCTGTGACTTACGGTTCAAGAGTTATTCACAGAAACATGGTTCTGAACTTTGCTGCCAGCCGCGAAAGCGAAAATAACCAAGATCGAGCTTCTAGAATTTACTTGTCAATAGCTCGCCTGGGAAACATCCAGAGAAGTCAAAGACAGTGCTTATATACTAATTGCCAGGCGCTGAGACGAATGCCACCAAGATCGAGCGTCTATGACTTACGGTTCAAGAATTAGCCTCAGAAACAGTGGGAAACAGTGCTTCTATACTAATTGCCAGGCGCTGAGACGAATGCCGCCAAGATCGAGCGTCTATGACTTACGGTTCAAGAATTAGCCTCAGAAACAGTGGTTCTGAACATGCTGCCAATAGCTCGTCTGGGAAACATCCAGAGAAGTCCAAGATAGTGTTTTTTAGACTGGCTGCCACGAGCTGAAACGAATGCAGCCAAGAGCGAGCGTCTGTGACTTACGGTTCAAGAGTTATTCACAGAAACATGGTTCTGAACTTTGCTGCCAGCCGCGAAAGCGAAAATAACCAAGATCGAGCTTCTAGGATTTACTTGTCAATAGCTCGCCTGGGAAACATCCAGAGAAGTCAAAGACAGTGCTTCTATACTAATTGCCAGGCGCTGAGACGAATGGCGCCAAGATCGAGCGTCTAAGACTTACGGTTCAAGAATTAGCCTCAGAAACAGTGGTTCTGAACATGCTGCCAATAGCTCGTCTGGGAAACATCCAGAGAAGTCCAAGATAGTGTTTTTTAGACTGGCTGCCACGAGCTGAAACGAATGCACCCAAGAGCGAGCGTCTGTGACTTACGGTTCAAGAGTTATTCACAGAAACATGGTTCTGAACTTTGCTGCCAGCCGCGAAAGCGAAAATAACCAAGATCGAGCGTCTAGGATTTACTTGTCAATAGCTCGCCTGGGAAACATCCAGAGAAGTCAAAGACAGTGCTTCTATACTAATTGCCAGGCGCTGAGACGAATGCCGCCAAGATCTAGCGTCTATGACTTACGGTTCAAGAATTAGCCTCAGAAACAGTGGGAAACAGTGCTTCTATACTAATTGCCAGGCGCTGAGACGAATGCCGCCAAGATCGAGCGTCTATGACTTACGGTTCAAGAATTAGCCTCAGAAACAGTGGTTCTGAACATGCTGCCAATAGCTCGTCTGGGAAACATCCAGAGAAGTCCAAGATAGTGTTTTTTAGACTGGCTGCCACGAGCTGAAACGAATGCAGCCAAGAGCGAGCGTCTGTGACTTACGGTTCAAGAGTTATTCACAGAAACATGGTTCTGAACTTTGCTGCCAGCCGCGAAAGCGAAAATAACCAAGATCGAGCGTCTAGGATTTACTTGTCAATAGCTCGCCTGGGAAACATCCAGAGAAGTCAAAGACAGTGCTTCTATACTAATTGCCAGGCGCTGAGACGAATGCCGCCAAGATCTAGCGTCTATGACTTACGGTTCAAGAATTAGCCTCAGAAACAGTGGGAAACAGTGCTTCTATACTAATTGCCAGGCGCTGAGACGAATGCCGCCAAGTGCGAGCGTCTATGACTTACGGTTCAAGAATTAGCCTCAGAAACAGTGGTTCTGAACATGCTGCCAATAGCTCGCCTGGGAAACATCCAGAGAAGTCCAAGATTGTGTTTTTTAGACTGGCTGCCACGAGCTGAAACGAATGCAGCCAAGAGCGAGCGTCTGTGACTTACGGTTCAAGAGTTATTCACAGAAACATGGTTCTGAACTTTGCTGCCAGACGCGAAAGCGAAAATAACCAAGATCGAGCGTCTAGGATTTACTTGTCAATAGCTCGCCTGGGAAACATCCAGAGAAGTCAAAGACAGTGCTTCTATACTAATTGCCAGGCGCTGAGACGAATGCCGCCAAGATCTAGCGTCTATGACTTACGGTTCAAGAATTAGCCTCAGAAACAGTGGGAAACAGTGCTTCTATACTAATTGCCAGGCGCTGAGACGAATGCCGCCAAGATCGAGCGTCTATGACTTACGGTTCAAGAATTAGCCTAAGAAACAGTGGTTCTGAACATGCTGCCAATAGCTCGTCTGGGAAACATCCAGAGAAGTCCAAGATTGTGTTTTTTAGACTGGCTGCCACGAGCTGAAACGAATGCAGCCAAGAGCGAGCGTCTGTGACTTACGGTTCAAAAGTTATTCACAGAAACATGGTTCTGAACTTTGCTGCCAGCCGCGAAAGCGAAAATAACCAAGATCGAGCGTCTAGGATTTACTTGTCAAAAGCTCGCCTGGGAAACATCCAGAGAAGTCAAAGACAGTGCTTCTATACTAATTGCCAGGCGCTGAGACGAATGCCGCCAAGATCTAGCGTCTATGACTTACGGATCAAGAATTAGCCTCAGAAACAGTGGGAAACAGTGCTTCTATACTAATTGCCAGGCGCTGAGACGAATGCCGCCAAGATCTAGCGTCTATGACTTACGGTTCAAGAATTAGCCTCAGAAACAGTGGGAAACAGTGCTTCTATACTAATTGCCAGGCGCTGAGACGAATGCCACCAAGATCGAGCGTCTATGACTTACGTTTCAAGAATTAGCCTCAGAAACAGTGGTTCTGAACATGCTGCCAATAGCTCGTCTGGGAAACATCCAGAGAAGTCCAAGATAGTGTTTTTTAGACTGGCTGCCACGAGCTGAAACGAATGCAGCCAAGAGCGAGCGTCTGTGACTTACGGTTCAAGAGTTATTCACAGAAACATGGTTCTGAACTTTGCTGCCAGACGCGAAAGCGAAAATAACCAAGATCGAGCTTCTAGGATTTACTTGTCAATAGCTCGCCTGGGAAACATCCAGAGAAGTCAAAGACAGTGCTTCTATACTAATTGCCAGGCGCTGAGACGAATGGCGCCAAGATCGAGCGTCTAAGACTTACGGTTCAAGAATTAGCCTCAGAAACAGTGGTTCTGAACATGCTGCCAATAGCTCGTCTGGGAAACATCCAGAGAAGTCCAAGATAGTGTTTTTTAGACTGGCTGCCACGAGCTGAAACGAATGCAGCCAAGAGCGAGCGTCTGTGACTTACGGTTCAAGAGTTATTCACAGAAACATGGTTCTGAACTTTGCTGCCAGCCGCGAAAGCGAAAATAACCAAGATCGAGCTTCTAGGATTTACTTGTCAATAGCTCGCCTGGGAAACATCCAGAGAAGTCAAAGACAGTGCTTCTATACTAATTGCCAGGCGCTGAGACGAATGCCGCCAAGATCTAGCGTCTATGACTTACGGTTCAAGAATTAGCCTCAGAAACAGTGGGAAACAGTGCTTCTATACTAATTGCCAGGCGCTGAGACGAATGCCGCCAAGTGCGAGCGTCTATGACTTACGGTTCAAGAATTAGCCTCAGAAACAGTGGTTCTGAACATGCTGCCAATAGCTCGCCTGGGAAACATCCAGAGAAGTCCAAGATTGTGTTTTTTAGACTGGCTGCCACGAGCTGAAACGAATGCAGCCAAGAGCGAGCGTCTGTGACTTACGGTTCAAAAGTTATTCACAGAAACATGGTTCTGAACTTTGCTGCCAGCCGCGAAAGCGAAAATAACCAAGATCGAGCGTCTAGGATTTACTTGTCAAAAGCTCGCCTGGGAAACATCCAGAGAAGTCAAAGACAGTGCTTCTATACTAATTGCCAGGCGCTGAGACGAATGCCGCCAAGATCTAGCGTCTATGACTTACGGTTCAAGAATTAGCCTCAGAAACAGTGGGAAACAGTGCTTCTATACTAATTGCCAGGCGCTGAGACGAATGCCGCCAAGATCTAGCGTCTATGACTTACGGTTCAAGAATTAGCCTCAGAAACAGTGGGAAACAGTGCTTCTATACTAATTGCCAGGCGCTGAGACGAATGCCGCCAAGATCGAGCGTCTATGACTTACGGTTCAAGAATTAGCCTCAGAAACAGTGGTTCTGAACATGCTGCCAATAGCTCGCCTGGGAAACATCCAGAGAAGTCCAAGATTGTGTTTTTTAGACTGGCTGCCACGAGCTGAAACGAATGCAGCCAACAGCGAGCGTCTGTGACTTACGGTTCAAAAGTTATTCACAGAAACATGGTTCTGAACTTTGCTGCCAGCCGCGAAAGCGAAAATAACCAAGATCGAGCGTCTAGGATTTACTTGTCAAAAGCTCGCCTGGAAAACATCCAGAGAAGTCAAAGACAGTGCTTCTATACTAATTGCCAGGCGCTGAGACGAATGCCGCCAAGATCTAGCGTCTATGACTTACGGTTCAAGAATTAGCCTCAGAAACAGTGGGAAACAGTGCTTCTATACTAATTGCCAGGCGCTGAGACGAATGCCGCCAAGATCTAGCGTCTATGACTTACGGTTCAAGAATTAGCCTCAGAAACAGTGGGAAACAGTGCTTCTATACTAATTGCCAGGCGCTGAGACGAATGCCGCCAAGATCGAGCGTCTATGACTTACGGTTCAAGAATTAGCCTCAGAAACAGTGGTTCTGAACATGCTGCCAATAGCTCGCCTGGGAAACATCCAGAGAAGTCCAAGATTGTGTTTTTTAGACTGGCTGCCACGAGCTGAAACGAATGCAGCCAAGAGCGAGCGTCTGTGACTTACGGTTCAAAAGTTATTCACAGAAACATGGTTCTGAACTTTGCTGCCAGCCGCGAAAGCGAAAATAACCAAGATCGAGCTTCTAGGATTTACTTGTCAATAGCTCGCCTGGGAAACATCCAGAGAAGTCAAAGACAGTGCTTCTATACTAATTGCCAGGCGCTGAGACGAATGGCGCCAAGATCGAGCGTCTAAGACTTACGGTTCAAGAATTAGCCTCAGAAACAGTGGTTCTGAACATGCTGCCAATAGCTCGTCTGGGAAACATCCAGAGAAGTCCAAGATAGTGTTTTTTAGACTGGCTGCCACGAGCTGAAACGAATGCAGCCAAGAGCGAGCGTCTGTGACTTACGGTTCAAGAGTTATTCACAGAAACATGGTTCTGAACTTTGCTGCCAGACGCGAAAGCGAAAATAACCAAGATCGAGCTTCTAGGATTTACTTGTCAATAGCTCGCCTGGGAAACATCCAGAGAAGTCAAAGACAGTGCTTCTATACTAATTGCCAGGCGCTGAGACGAATGCCGCCAAGATCTAGCGTCTATGACTTACGGTTCAAGAATTAGCCTCAGAAACAGTGGGAAACAGTGCTTCTATACTAATTGCCAGGCGCTGAGACGAATGCCGCCAAGTGCGAGCGTCTATGACTTACGGTTCAAGAATTAGCCTCAGAAACAGTGGTTCTGAACATGCTGCCAATAGCTCGCCTGGGAAACATCCAGAGAAGTCCAAGATTGTGTTTTTTAGACTGGCTGCCACGAGCTGAAACGAATGCAGCCAAGAGCGAGCGTCTGTGACTTACGGTTCAAAAGTTATTCACAGAAACATGGTTCTGAACTTTGCTGCCAGCCGCGAAAGCGAAAATAACCAAGATCGAACGTCTAGGATTTACTTGTCAAAAGCTCGCCTGGGAAACATCCAGAGAAGTCAAAGACAGTGCTTCTATACTAATTGCCAGGCGCTGAGACGAATGCCGCCAAGATCTAGCGTCTATGACTTACGGTTCAAGAATTAGCCTCAGAAACAGTGGGAAACAGTGCTTCTATACTAATTGCCAGGCGCTGAGACGAATGCCGCCAAGATCTAGCGTCTATGACTTACGGTTCAAGAATTAGCCTCAGAAACAGTGGGAAACAGTGCTTCTATACTAATTGCCAGGCGCTGAGACGAATGCCGCCAAGATCGAGCGTCTATGACTTACGGTTCAAGAATTAGCCTCAGAAACAGTGGTTCTGAACATGCTGCCAATAGCTCGCCTGGGAAACATCCAGAGAAGTCCAAGATTGTGTTTTTTAGACTGGCTGCCACGAGCTGAAACGAATGCAGCCAAGAGCGAGCGTCTGTGACTTACGGTTCAAAAGTTATTCACAGAAACATGGTTCTGAACTTTGCTGCCAGCCGCGAAAGCGAAAATAACCAAGATCGAGCGTCTAGGATTTACTTGTCAAAAGCTCGCCTGGGAAACATCCAGAGAAGTCAAAGACAGTGCTTCTATACTAATTGCCAGGCGCTGAGACGAATGCCGCCAAGATCTAGCGTCTATGACTTACGGTTCAAGAATTAGCCTCAGAAACAGTGGGAAACAATGCTTCTATACTAATTGCCAGGCGCTGAGACGAATGCCGCCAAGATCTATCGTCTATGACTTACGGTTCAAGAATTAGCCTCAGAAACAGTGGGAAACAGTGCTTCTATACTAATTGCCAGGCGCTGAGACGAATGCCGCCAAGATCGAGCGTCTATGACTTACGGTTCAAGAATTAGCCTCAGAAACAGTGGTTCTGAACATGCTGCCAATAGCTCGCCTGGGAAACATCCAGAGAAGTCCAAGATTGTGTTTTTTAGACTGGCTGCCACGAGCTGAAACGAATGCAGCCAAGAGCGAGCGTCTGTGACTTACGGTTCAAAAGTTATTCACAGAAACATGGTTCTGAACTTTGCTGCCAGCCGCGAAAGCGAAAATAACCAAGATCGAGCTTCTAGGATTTACTTGTCAATAGCTCGCCTGGGAAACATCCAGAGAAGTCAAAGACAGTGCTTCTATACTAAATGCCAGGCGCTGAGACGAATGGCGCCAAGATCGAGCGTCTGAGACTTACGGTTCAAGAATTAGCCTCAGAAACAGTGGTTCTGAACATGCTGCCAATAGCTCGTCTGGGAAACATCCAGAGAAGTCCAAGATAGTGTTTTTTAGACTGGCTGCCACGAGCTGAAACGAATGCAGCCAAGAGCGAGCGTCTGTGACTTACGGTTCAAGAGTTATTCACAGAAACATGGTTCTGAACTTTGCTGCCAGCCGCGAAAGCGAAAATAACCAAGATCGAGCTTCTAGGATTTACTTGTCAATAGCTCGCCTGGGAAACATCCAGAGAAGTCAAAGACAGTGCTTCTATACTAATTGCCAGGCGCTGAGACGAATGGCGCCAAGATCGAGCGTCTAAGACTTACGGTTCAAGAATTAGCCTCAGAAACAGTGGTTCTGAACATGCTGCCAATAGCTCGTCTGGGAAACATCCAGAGAAGTCCAAGATAGTGTTTTTTAGACTGGCTGCCACGAGCTGAAACGAATGCACCCAAGAGCGAGCGTCTGTGACTTACGGTTCAAGAGTTATTCACAGAAACATGGTTCTGAACTTTGCTGCCAGCCGCGAAAGCGAAAATAACCAAGATCGAGCGTCTAGGATTTACTTGTCAATAGCTCGCCTGGGAAACATCCAGAGAAGTCAAAGACAGTGCTTCTATACTAATTGCCAGGCGCTGAGACGAATGCCGCCAAGATCTAGCGTCTATGACTTACGGTTCAAGAATTAGCCTCAGAAACAGTGGGAAACAGTGCTTCTATACTAATTGCCAGGCGCTGAGACGAATGCCGCCAAGATCGAGCGTCTATGACTTACGGTTCAAGAATTAGCCTCAGAAACAGTGGTTCTGAACATGCTGCCAATAGCTCGTCTGGGAAACATCCAGAGAAGTCCAAGATAGTGTTTTTTAGACTGGCTGCCACGAGCTGAAACGAATGCAGCCAAGAGCGAGCGTCTGTGACTTACGGTTCAAGAGTTATTCACAGAAACATGGTTCTGAACTTTGCTGCCAGCCGCGAAAGCGAAAATAACCAAGATCGAGCGTCTAGGATTTACTTGTCAATAGCTCGCCTGGGAAACATCCAGAGAAGTCAAATACAGTGCTTCTATACTAATTGCCAGGCGCTGAGACGAATGCCGCCAAGATCTAGCGTCTATGACTTACGGTTCAAGAATTAGCCTCAGAAACAGTGGGAAACAGTGCTTCTATACTAATTGCCAGGCGCTGAGACGAATGCCGCCAAGTGCGAGCGTCTATGACTTACGGTTCAAGAATTAGCCTCAGAAACAGTGGTTCTGAACATGCTGCCAATAGCTCGCCTGGGAAACATCCAGAGAAGTCCAAGATTGTGTTTTTTAGACTGGCTGCCACGAGCTGAAACGAATGCAGCCAAGAGCGAGCGTCTGTGACTTACGGTTCAAGAGTTATTCACAGAAACATGGTTCTGAACTTTGCTGCCAGCCGCGAAAGCGAAAATAACCAAGATCGAGCGTCTAGGATTTACTTGTCAATAGCTCGCCTGGGAAACATCCAGAGAAGTCAAAGACAGTGCTTCTATACTAATTGCCAGGCGCTGAGACGAATGCCGCCAAGATCTAGCGTCTATGACTTACGGTTCAAGAATTAGCCTCAGAAACAGTGGGAAACAGTGCTTCTATACTAATTGCCAGGCGCTGAGACGAATGCCGCCAAGATCGAGCGTCTATGACTTACGGTTCAAGAATTAGCCTAAGAAACAGTGGTTCTGAACATGCTGCCAATAGCTCGTCTGGGAAACATCCAGAGAAGTCCAAGATTGTGTTTTTTAGACTGGCTGCCACGAGCTGAAACGAATGCAGCCAAGAGCGAGCGTCTGTGACTTACGGTTCAAAAGTTATTCACAGAAACATGGTTCTGAACTTTGCTGCCAGCCGCGAAAGCGAAAATAACCAAGATCGAGCGTCTAGGATTTACTTGTCAAAAGCTCGCCTGGGAAACATCCAGAGAAGTCAAAGACAGTGCTTCTATACTAATTGCCAGGCGCTGAGACGAATGCCGCCAAGATCTAGCGTCTATGACTTACGGATCAAGAATTAGCCTCAGAAACAGTGGGAAACAGTGCTTCTATACTAATTGCCAGGCGCTGAGACGAATGCCGCCAAGATCTAGCGTCTATGACTTACGGTTCAAGAATTAGCCTCAGAAACAGTGGGAAACAGTGCTTCTATACTAATTGCCAGGCGCTGAGACGAATGCCGCCAAGATCGAGCGTCTATGACTTACGGTTCAAGAATTAGCCTCAGAAACAGTGGTTCTGAACATGCTGCCAATAGCTCGTCTGGGAAACATCCAGAGAAGTCCAAGATAGTGTTTTTTAGACTGGCTGCCACGAGCTGAAACGAATGCAGCCAAGAGCGAGCGTCTGTGACTTACGGTTCAAGAGTTATTCACAGAAACATGGTTCTGAACTTTGCTGCCAGCCGCGAAAGCGAAAATAACCAAGATCGAGCTTCTAGGATTTACTTGTCAATAGCTCGCCTGGGAAACATCCAGAGAAGTCAAAGACAGTGCTTCTATACTAATTGCCAGGCGCTGAGACGAATGCCACCAAGATCGAGCGTCTATGACTTACGGTTCAAGAATTAGCCTCAGAAACAGTGGTTCTGAACATGCTGCCAATAGCTCGCCTGGGAAACATCCAGAGAAGTCCAAGATAGTGTTTTTTAGACTGGCTGCCACGAGCTGAAACGAATGCAGCCAAGAGCGAGCGTCTGTGACTTACGGTTCAAGAGTTATTCACAGAAACATGGTTCTGAACTTTGCTGCCAGCCGCGAAAGCGAAAATAACCAAGATCGAGCGTCTAGGATTTACTTGTCAATAGCTCGCCTGGGAAACATCCAGAGAAGTCAAATACAGTGCTTATATACTAATTGCCAGGCGCTGAGACGAATGCCGCCAAGATCTAGCGTCTATGACTTACGGTTCAAGAATTAGCCTCAGAAACAGTGGGAAACAGTGCTTCTATACTAATTGCCAGGCGCTGAGACGAATGCCGCCAAGATCGAGCGTCTATGACTTACGGTTCAAGAATTAGCCTCAGAAACAGTGGTTCTGAACATGCTGCCAATAGCTCGTCTGGGAAACATCCAGATAATTCCAAGATAGTGTTTTTTAGACTGGCTGCCACGAGCTGAAACGAATGCAGCCAAGAGCGAGCGTCTGTGACTTACGGTTCAAGAGTTATTCACAGAAACATGGTTCTGAACTTTGCTGCCAGACGCGAAAGCGAAAATAACCAAGATCGAGCTTCTAGGATTTACTTGTCAATAGCTCGCCTGGGAAACATCCAGAGAAGTCAAAGACAGTGCTTCTATACTAATTGCCAGGCGCTGAGACGAATGGCGCCAAGATCGAGCGTCTAAGACTTACGGTTCAAGAATTAGCCTCAGAAACAGTGGTTCTGAACATGCTGCCAATAGCTCGTCTGGGAAACATCCAGAGAAGTCCAAGATAGGGTTTTTTAGACTGGCTGCCACGAGCTGAAACGAATGCAGCCAAGAGCGAGCGTCTGTGACTTACGGTTCAAGAGTTATTCACAGAAACATGGTTCTGAACTTTGCTGCCAGCCGCGAAAGCGAAAATAACCAAGATCGAGCTTCTAGGATTTACTTGTCAATAGCTCGCCTGGGAAACATCCAGAGAAGTCAAAGACAGTGCTTCTATACTAATTGCCAGGCGCTGAGACGAATGCCGCCAAGATCTAGCGTCTATGACTTACGGTTCAAGAATTAGCCTCAGAAACAGTGGGAAACAGTGCTTCTATACTAATTGCCAGGCGCTGAGACGAATGCCGCCAAGTGCGAGCGTCTATGACTTACGGTTCAAGAATTAGCCTCAGAAACAGTGGTTCTGAACATGCTGCCAATAGCTCGCCTGGGAAACATCCAGAGAAGTCCAAGATTGTGTTTTTTAGACTGGCTGCCACGAGCTGAAACGAATGCAGCCAAGAGCGAGCGTCTGTGACTTACGGTTCAAAAGTTATTCACAGAAACATGGTTCTGAACTTTGCTGCCAGCCGCGAAAGCGAAAATAACCAAGATCGAGCGTCTAGGATTTACTTGTCAAAAGCTCGCCTGGGAAACATCCAGAGAAGTCAAAGACAGTGCTTCTATACTAATTGCCAGGCGCTGAGACGAATGCCGCCAAGATCTAGCGTCTATGACTTACGGTTCAAGAATTAGCCTCAGAAACAGTGGGAAACAGTGCTTCTATACTAATTGCCAGGCGCTGAGACGAATGCCGCCAAGATCTAGCGTCTATGACTTACGGTTCAAGAATTAGCCTCAGAAACAGTGGGAAACAGTGCTTCTATACTAATTGCCAGGCGCTGAGACGAATGCCGCCAAGATCGAGCGTCTATGACTTACGGTTCAAGAATTAGCCTCAGAAACAGTGGTTCTGAACATGCTGCCAATAGCTCGCCTGGGAAACATCCAGAGAAGTCCAAGATTGTGTTTTTTAGACTGGCTGCCACGAGCTGAAACGAATGCAGCCAAGAGCGAGCGTCTGTGACTTACGGTTCAAAAGTTATTCACAGAAACATGGTTCTGAACTTTGCTGCCAGCCGCGAAAGCGAAAATAACCAAGATCGAGCGTCTAGGATTTACTTGTCAATAGCTCGCCTGGGAAACATCCAGAGAAGTCAAAGACAGTGCTTCTATACTAATTGCCAGGCGCTGAGACGAATGCCGCCAAGATCTAGCGTCTATGACTTACGGTTCAAGAATTAGCCTCAGAAACAGTGGGAAACAGTGCTTCTATACTAATTGCCAGGCGCTGAGACGAATGCCGCCAAGATCGAGCGTCTATGACTTACGGTTCAAGAATTAGCCTCAGAAACAGTGGTTCTGAACATGCTGCCAATAGCTCGTCTGGGAAACATCCAGAGAAGTCCAAGATAGTGTTTTTTAGACTGGCTGCCACGAGCTGAAACGAATGCAGCCAAGAGCGAGCGTCTGTGACTTACGGTTCAAGAGTTATTCACAGAAACATGGTTCTGAACTTTGCTGCCAGCCGCGAAAGCGAAAATAACCAAGATCGAGCGTCTAGGATTTACTTGTCAATAGCTCGCCTGGGAAACATCCAGAGAAGTCAAAGACAGTGCTTCTATACTAATTGCCAGGCGCTGAGACGAATGCCGCCAAGATCTAGCGTCTATGACTTACGGTTCAAGAATTAGCCTCAGAAACAGTGGGAAACAGTGCTTCTATACTAATTGCCAGGCGCTGAGACGAATGCCGCCAAGTGCGAGCGTCTATGACTTACGGTTCAAGAATTAGCCTCAGAAACAGTGGTTCTGAACATGCTGCCAATAGCTCGCCTGGGAAACATCCAGAGAAGTCCAAGATTGTGTTTTTTAGACTGGCTGCCACGAGCTGAAACGAATGCAGCCAAGAGCGAGCGTCTGTGACTTACGGTTCAAGAGTTATTCACAGAAACATGGTTCTGAACTTTGCTGCCAGACGCGAAAGCGAAAATAACCAAGATCGAGCGTCTAGGATTTACTTGTCAATAGCTCGCCTGGGAAACATCCAGAGAAGTCAAAGACAGTGCTTCTATACTAATTGCCAGGCGCTGAGACGAATGCCGCCAAGATCTAGCGTCTATGACTTACGGTTCAAGAATTAGCCTCAGAAACAGTGGGAAACAGTGCTTCTATACTAATTGCCAGGCGCTGAGACGAATGCCGCCAAGATCGAGCGTCTATGACTTACGGTTCAAGAATTAGCCTAAGAAACAGTGGTTCTGAACATGCTGCCAATAGCTCGTCTGGGAAACATCCAGAGAAGTCCAAGATAGTGTTTTTTAGACTGGCTGCCACGAGCTGAAACGAATGCAGCCAAGAGCGAGCGTCTGTGACTTACGGTTCAAGAGTTATTCACAGAAACATGGTTCTGAACTTTGCTGCCAGCCGCGAAAGCGAAAATAACCAAGATCGAGCGTCTAGGATTTACTTGTCAATAGCTCGCCTGGGAAACATCCAGAGAAGTCAAAGACAGTGCTTCTATACTAATTGCCAGGCGCTGAGACGAATGCCGCCAAGATCTAGCGTCTATGACTTACGGTTCAAGAATTAGCCTCAGAAACAGTGGGAAACAGTGCTTCTATACTAATTGCCAGGCGCTGAGACGAATGCCGCCAAGATCGAGCGTCTATGACTTACGGTTCAAGAATTAGCCTCAGAAACAGTGGTTCTGAACATGCTGCCAATAGCTCGTCTGGGAAACATCCAGAGAAGTCCAAGATAGTGTTTTTTTAGACTGGCTGCCACGAGCTGAAACGAATGCAGCCAAGAGCGAGCGTCTGTGACTTACGGTTCAAGAGTTATTCACAGAAACATGGTTCTGAACTTTGCTGCCAGCCGCGAAAGCGAAAATAACCAAGATCGAGCGTCTAGGATTTACTTGTCAATAGCTCGCCTGGGAAACATCCAGAGAAGTCAAAGACAGTGCTTCTATACTAATTGCCAGGCGCTGAGACGAATGCCGCCAAGATCTAGCGTCTATGACTTACGGTTCAAGAATTAGCCTCAGAAACAGTGGGAAACAGTGCTTCTATACTAATTGCCAGGCGCTGAGACGAATTCCGCCAAGTGCGAGCGTCTATGACTTACGGTTCAAGAATTAGCCTCAGAAACAGTGGTTCTGAACATGCTGCCAATAGCTCGCCTGGGAAACATCCAGAGAAGTCCAAGATTGTGTTTTTTAGACTGGCTGCCACGAGCTGAAACGAATGCAGCCAAGAGCGAGCGTCTGTGACTTACGGTTCAAGAGTTATTCACAGAAACATGGTTCTGAACTTTGCTGCCAGACGCGAAAGCGAAAATAACCAAGATCGAGCGTCTAGGATTTACTTGTCAATAGCTCGCCTGGGAAACATCCAGAGAAGTCAAAGACAGTGCTTCTATACTAATTGCCAGGCGCTGAGACGAATGCCGCCAAGATCTAGCGTCTATGACTTACGGTTCAAGAATTAGCCTCAGAAACAGTGGGAAACAGTGCTTCTATACTAATTGCCAGGCGCTGAGACGAATGCCGCCAAGATCGAGCGTCTATGACTTACGGTTCAAGAATTAGCCTAAGAAACAGTGGTTCTGAACATGCTGCCAATAGCTCGTCTGGGAAACATCCAGAGAAGTCCAAGATAGTGTTTTTTAGACTGGCTGCCACGAGCTGAAACGAATGCAGCCAAGAGCGAGCGTCTGTGACTTACGGTTCAAGAGTTACATAGTTACATAGTTACATAGTTAGTACGGCTGAAAAAAGACACATGTCCATCAAGTTCAACCAAGGGAAGGGAAAAGGGAAGGAAAAATTTCTACAAATAGGAGGTAATATTTTTTTGTTCTAGGAAATTATCTAACCCTTTTTTAAAGCCATCTACTGTCCCTGCTGTGACCAGCTCCTGCGGTAGACTATTCCATAGATTCACAGTTCTCACTGTAAAGAAGCCTTGTCGCCTCTGCAGCTTGAACCTTTTTTTCTCCAGACGGAGGGAGTGCCCCCTTGTTTTTTGAGGGGGTTTTACAAGGAACAGGATTTGACCATATTTTTTGTATGTGCCATTAATATATTTATATAAGTTAATCATGTCCCCCCTTAGTCGTCTTTTTTCAAGGCTAAATAGGTTTAATTCTTTCAATCTTTCCTCATAACTTAAATTCTCCATGCCCCTAATTAGCTTCGTTGCTCTTCTTTGTATTTTTTCCAACTCCAGGGCATCCTTTCTATGAACTGGAGCCCAGAACTGAACTGCATATTCTAGATGAGGCCTCACTAATGCTTTGTAAAGTGGCATTATTACATCCCTGTCCCGCGAGTCCATTCCTCTTTTAATACACGACAATATCCTGCTGGCCTTTGAAGCAGCTGATTGACACTGCATGCTGTTATTGAGTTTATGATTTACAAGTACACCCAGATCCTTCTCAACAAGTGAATCCCCCAGTGTAGCTCCCCCTAGGACATATGATGCATGCAGGTTGTTGGTACCCAGATGCATAACTTTACATTTATCTACATTAAACTTCATCTGCCAAGTGGACGCCCAAACACTTAGTTTGTTTAAATCTGCCTGTAATTCACAAACATCTTCCATAGTCTGAACTATATTACATAGCTTGGTGTCATCTGCAAAAATAGAAATAGTGCTATTAATCCCATCCTCTATATCATTAATAAATAAGTTGAATAGTAGGGGTCCCAGCACTGAACCCTGGGGTACACCACTTATAACCGGTGACCATTCAGAGTAGGAATCATTGACCACAACTCTCTGGATACGGTCCTTGAGCCAATTCTCAATCCAATTACAAACTATATTTTCTAAACCTATAGTCCGTAATTTACCCATTAGGCGTCTATGGGGGACAGTGTCAAATGCCTTTGCAAAGTCCAAAAACACTAAATCCACAGCGGCCCCTCTGTCTAGACTTCTGCTCACCTCTTCATAAAAACAGATTAGGTTAGTTTGACAACTTCTGTCCTTAGTAAAACCGTGCTGGCTGTCACTTATAATGCTATTTATTGTCACATACTCCTGTATATAGTCCCTCAATAGCCCCTCAAACATTTTCCCCACGATGGCTGTTAAGCTTACTGGTCTATAATTACCCGGGGAAGACATAGAGCCCTTTTTGAAAATAGGCACCACATTTGCCCTGCGCCAGTCCCTTGGCACTATACCAGTCACTAGAGATTCTCTGAATATTATGAAAAGGGGGACAGAAATAACTGGACTAAGCTCTTTAAGAACTCTAGGGTGTAACCCATCTGGTCCCGGGGCCTTGTGCACATTTATTTTATTTAATTTAGCTTGGACCATCTCTACATTCATCCAATTCAGTATATCAACTGATATATTAACAGCACTGGCACCGGCTACATCAGCTGCTCCTTCTTCAGTTGTATATACAGAGCTAAAGAACCCATTTAGTAACTCTGCCTTCTCTTGATCCCCTGTGATCAACGCCCCATTACCATTATCTAGGGGTCCCACATGTTCAGACCTGGGCTTTTTTGCATTTATATGCTTGAAGAATTTTTTGGGATTTGTTTTACTATCCTTGGCCACCTGCCTTTCATTTTGTATTTTTGCTAATTTTATTACATTTTTACAGATTTTATTAAGCTCTTTATATTTTACAAAGGCTACAGCTGTACCCTCAGATTTGTATTTTTTAAATGCCCTTTTTTTGTCGTGTATTGCCCCTTTCACAGAAGGTGTAAGCCATGTGGGGTTTAATTTGAGTCGTTTATACTTGTTACCTGTAGGAATAAATTTTGCACTATAATAGCTCAAAGTAGATTTGAAAATCTCCCATTTATCATTTGTCCCATTATTTGACATTAGTTCTTCCCAGTCTATATCCTGAATTGCAGCCCTCATCCTGGGGAATTTGGCTTTCTTAAAATTAAATGTTTTTGCCCTCCCAGCCTGCGTTTGTTTTTTACAGTATAGGTAAAATGTAACTATATTATGATCACTGTTACCGAGGTTTTCACGAACATTGACATTCCCAACAAGATCTGCATTATTAGAAATGACCAGATCCAACAGAGCTTCACCTCTAGTCGGGTCTTCCACAAACTGGCCCATAAAATTTTCCTGCAACAGGTTGAGGAAATGTCTCCCCTTTGCAGTTGAAGCCGAACCATGACACCAATTAATATCCCGGAAATTAAAATCTCCCATTATCACTACAGTACCCGCCTGTGCAGCCCGCTCCATCTGTTTATATATCTGACCTTCCATCTCCTCAGTTATATTGGGGGGTCTATAGATTACACCAAAAGTAATTTTTTCAGTGTTTACCTCCCTTTCTAGTTCCACCCACAAGGTTTCAACCTCCTCACAGTCTTCACCCACTATTGTCTCTTTCACACTCGCCTTCATATCATTTCTCACATACAGACATACACCACCACCATTCCTATTTGTCCTGTCTTTCCGAAAAAGTGTAAAACCCTGTAGATTTACAGCCCAGTCATGTGAAGAGTCCAGCCATGTTTCAGCAACACCAACTATATCTATATCTTCTTCCAGTATCAAGGCCTCCAGCTCCCCCATTTTGCTTGCTAGACTTCTGGCATTTGTGAACATACACTTTAACTTGCCTGTCAGTTTTTCACTTTTATTATCAGAAATGTGATTTGACATTAATCGGGCCTTTTTATTTTCACTGCTGTTTTGTAACGAAAGGATCTCCTTATCTTGTTGTCTAGTCCTCTCCCCACATTCTGTTTCTCCCCCCACCAATATAGTCTGACCCCTCTCTAACCTGGCTACCCCTTTTTTTTCTACATTGACCTCCCTCCTCAGCCCTAGTTTAAATACTCCGCCACCCCAGCTAGAATTCTCTCCCCCAGCACAGCGGACCCCCTTCCATTTAGGTGCAAATCATCTGCAGAATACAGTTTGTACCCCAATGAAAAGTCAGCCCAGTGCTCTAGGAACCCAAATCCTTCTCCTCTACACCAAGACTTCAGCCATGCATTTAACTCCCTAAGCTCCCGCTGTCTTTCCTGTGATGCGCATGGCACAGGCAGTATTCCTGAGAATACAACCTTGGAGGTCCTTCCCTTCAGCTTGTAGCCTAGTTCTTTAAAATTATTCTTAAGGCTCCTCCACCTACCATTTATTCTGTCGTTGGTACCGACATGGACCACGACAGCTGGATCATCACCAGCCCCTCCCAGCAATTTGTTATTCACAGAAACATGGTTCTGAACTTTGCTGCCAGCCGCGAAAGCGAAAATAACCAAGATCGAGCGTCTAGGATTTACTTGTCAATAGCTCGCCTGGGAAACATCCAGAGAAGTCAAAGACAGTGCTTCTATACTAATTGCCAGGCGCTGAGACGAATGCCGCCAAGATCTAGCGTCTATGACTTACGGTTCAAGAATTAGCCTCAGAAACAGTAAGAAACAGTGCTTCTATACTAATTGCCAGGCGCTGAGACGAATGCCGCCAAGTGCGAGCGTCTATGACTTACGGTTCAAGAATTAGCCTCAGAAACAGTGGTTCTGAACATGCTGCCAATAGCTCGCCTGGGAAACATCCAGAGAAGTCCAAGATTGTGTTTTTTAGACTGGCTGCCACGAGCTGAAACGAATGCAGCCAAGAGCGAGCGTCTGTGACTTACGGTTCAAAAGTTATTCACAGAAACATGGTTCTGAACTTTGCTGCCAGCCGCGAAAGCGAAAATAACCAAGATCGAGCGTCTAGGATTTACTTGTCAAAAGCTCGCCTGGGAAACATCCAGAGAAGTCAAAGACAGTGCTTCTATACTAATTGCCAGGCGCTGAGACGAATGCCGCCAAGATCTAGCGTCTATGACTTACGGTTCAAGAATTAGCCTCAGAAACAGTGGGAAACAGTGCTTCTATACTAATTGCCAGGCGCTGAGACGAATGCCGCCAAGATCTAGCGTCTATGACTTACGGTTCAAGAATTAGCCTCAGAAACAGTGGGAAACAGTGCTTCTATACTAATTGCCAGGCGCTGAGACGAATGCCGCCAAGATCGAGCGTCTATGACTTACGGTTCAAGAATTAGCCTCAGAAACAGTGGTTCTGAACATGCTGCCAATAGCTCGCCTGGGAAACATCCAGAGAAGTCCAAGATTGTGTTTTTTAGACTGGCTGCCACGAGCTGAAACGAATGCAGCCAAGAGCGAGCGTCTGTGACTTACGGTTCAAAAGTTATTCACAGAAACATGGTTCTGAACTTTGCTGCCAGCCGCGAAAGCGAAAATAACCAAGATCGAGCGTCTAGGATTTACTTGTCAAAAGCTCGCCTGGGAAACATCCAGAGAAGTCAAAGACAGTGCTTCTATACTAATTGCCAGGCGCTGAGACGAATGCCGCCAAGATCTAGCGTCTATGACTTACGGTTCAAGAATTAGCCTCAGAAACAGTGGGAAACAATGCTTCTATACTAATTGCCAGGCGCTGAGACGAATGCCGCCAAGATCTATCGTCTATGACTTACGGTTCAAGAATTAGCCTCAGAAACAGTGGGAAACAGTGCTTCTATACTAATTGCCAGGCGCTGAGACGAATGCCGCCAAGATCGAGCGTCTATGACTTACGGTTCAAGAATTAGCCTCAGAAACAGTGGTTCTGAACATGCTGCCAATAGCTCGCCTGGGAAACATCCAGAGAAGTCCAAGATTGTGTTTTTTAGACTGGCTGCCACGAGCTGAAACGAATGCAGCCAAGAGCGAGCGTCTGTGACTTACGGTTCAAAAGTTATTCACAGAAACATGGTTCTGAACTTTGCTGCCAGCCGCGAAAGCGAAAATAACCAAGATCGAGCTTCTAGGATTTACTTGTCAATAGCTCGCCTGGGAAACATCCAGAGAAGTCAAAGACAGTGCTTCTATACTAATTGCCAGGCGCTGAGACGAATGGCGCCAAGATCGAGCGTCTAAGACTTACGGTTCAAGAATTAGCCTCAGAAACAGTGGTTCTGAACATGCTGCCAATAGCTCGTCTGGGAAACATCCAGAGAAGTCCAAGATAGTGTTTTTTAGACTGGCTGCCACGAGCTGAAACGAATGCAGCCAAGAGCGAGCGTCTGTGACTTACGGTTCAAGAGTTATTCACAGAAACATGGTTCTGAACTTTGCTGCCAGCCGCGAAAGCGAAAATAACCAAGATCGAGCGTTTAGGATTTACTTGTCAATAGCTCGCCTGGGAAACATCCAGAGAAGTCAAAGACAGTGCTTCTATACTAACTGCCAGGCGCTGAGACGAATGCCTCCAAGATCTAGCGTCTATGACTTACGGTTCAAGAATTAGCCTCAGAAACAGTGGGAAACAGTGCTTCTATACTAATTGCCAGGCGCTGAGACGAATGCCGCCAAGATCTAGCGTCTATGACTTACGGTTCAAGAATTAGCCTCAGAAACAGTGGGAAACAGTGCTTCTATACTAATTGCCAGGCGCTGAGACGAATGCCGCCAAGATCTAGCGTCTATGACTTACGGTTCAAGAATTAGCCTCAGAAACAGTGGGAAACAGTGTTTCTATACTAATTGCCAGGCGCTGAGACGAATGCCGCCAAGATCGAGCGTCTATGACTTACGGTTCAAGAATTAGCCTCAGAAACAGTGGTTCTGAACATGCTGCCAATAGCTCGGCTGGGAAACATCCAGAGAAGTCCAAGATTGTGTTTTTTAGACTGGCTGCCACGAGCTGAAACGAATGCAGCCAAGAGCGAGCGTCTGTGACTTACGGTTCAAGAGTTATTCACAGAAACATGGTTCTGAACTTTGCTGCCAGCCGCGAAAGCGAAAATAACCAAGATCGAGCGTCTAGGATTTACTTGTCAATAGCTCGCCTGGGAAACATCCATAGAAGTCAAAGACAGTGCTTCTATACTAATTGCCAGGCGCTGAGACGAATGCCGCCAAGATCGAGAGTCTAAGACTTACGGTTCAAGAATTAGCCTCAGAAACAGTGGTTCTGAACATGCTGCCAATAGCTCGCCTGGGAAACATCCAGAGAAGTCCAAGATAGTGTTTTTTAGACTGGCTGCCACGAGCTGAAACGAATGCAGCCAAGAGCGAGCGTCTGTGACTTACGGTTCAAGAGTTATTCACAGAAACATGGTTCTGAACTTTGCTGCCAGCCGCGAAAGCGAAAATAACCAAGATCGAGCGTCTAGGATTTACTTGTCAATAGCTCGCCTGGGAAACATCCAGAGAAGTCAAAGACAGTGCTTCTATACTAATTGCCAGGCGCTGAGACGAATGCCGCCACGATCTAGCGTCTATGACTTACGGTTCAAGAATTAGCCTCAGAAACAGTGGGAAACAGTGCTTCTATACTAATTGCCAGGCGCTGAGACGAATGCCGCCAAGATCGAGCGTCTATGACTTACGGTTCAAGAATTAGCCTCAGAAACAGTGGTTCTGAACATGCTGCCAATAGCTCGCCTGGGAAACATCCAGAGAGGTCCAAGATTGTGTTTTTAGACTGGCTGCCACGAGCTGAAACGAATGCAGCCAAGAGCGAGCGTCTGTGACTTACGGTTCAAGAGTTATTCACAGAAACATGGTTCTGAACTTTGCTGCCAGCCGCGAAAGCGAAAATAACCAAGATCGAGCGTCTAGGATTTACTTGTCAATAGCTCGCCTGGGAAACATCCAGAGAAGTCAAAGACCGTGCTTCTATACTAATTGCCAGGCGCTGAGACGAATGCCGCCAAGATCGAGCGTCTATGACTTACGGTTCAAGAATTAGCCTAAGAAACAGTGGTTCTGAACATGCTGCCAATAGCTCGTCTGGGAAACATCCAGAGAAGTCCAAGATTGTGTTTTTTAGACTGGCTACCACGAGCTGAAACGAATGCAGCCAAGAGCGAGCGTCTGTGACTTACGGTTCAAAAGTTATTCACAGAAACATGGTTCTGAACTTTGCTGCCAGCCGCGAAAGCGAAAATAACCAAGATCGAGCGTCTAGGATTTACTTGTCAAAAGCTCGCCTGGGAAACATCCAGAGAAGTCAAAGACAGTGTTTCTATACTAATTGCCAGGCGCTGAGACGAATGCCGCCAAGATCTAGCGTCTATGACTTACGGTTCAAGAATTAGCCTCAGAAACAGTGGGAAACAGTGCTTCTATACTAATTGCCAGGCGCTGAGACGAATGCCGCCAAGATCTAGCGTCTATGACTTACGGTTCAAGAATTAGCCTCAGAAACAGTGGGAAACAGTGCTTCTATACTAATTGCCAGGCGCTGAGACGAATGCCGCCAAGATCGAGCGTCTATGACTTACGGTTCAAGAATTAGCCTCAGAAACAGTGGTTCTGAACATGCTGCCAATAGCTCGGCTGGGAAACATCCAGAGAAGTCCAAGATTGTGTTTTTTAGACTGGCTGCCACGAGCTGAAACGAATGCAGCCAAGAGCGAGCGTCTGTGACTTACGGTTCAAGAGTTATTCACAGAAACATGGTTCTGAACTTTGCTGCCAGCCGCGAAAGCGAAAATAACCAAGATCGAGCGTCTAGGATTTACTTGTCAATATCTCGCCTGGGAAACATCCATAGAAGTCAAAAACAGTGCTTCTATACTAATTGCCAGGCGCTGAGACGAATGCCGCCAAGATCGAGCGTCTAAGACTTACGGTTCAAGAATTAGCCTCAGAAACAGTGGTTCTGAACATGCTGCCAATAGCTCGCCTGGGAAACATCCAGAGAAGTCCAAGATAGTGTTTTTTAGACTGGCTGCCACGAGCTGAAACGAATGCAGCCAAGAGCGAGCGTCTGTGACTTACGGTTCAAGAGTTATTCACAGAAACATGGTTCTGAACTTTGCTGCCAGCCGCGAAAGCGAAAATAACCAAGATCGAGCGTCTAGAAATTACTTGTCAATAGCTCGCCTGGGAAACATCCAGAGAAGTCAAAGACAGTGCTTCTATACTAATTGCCAGGTGCTGAGACGAATGCCGCCACGATCTAGCGTCTATGACTTACGGTTCAAGAATTAGCCTCAGAAACAGTGGGAAACAGTGCTTCTATACTAATTGCCAGGCGCTGAGACGAATGCCGCCAAGATCGAGCGTCTATGACTTACGGTTCAAGAATTAGCCTCAGAAACAGTGGTTCTGAACATGCTGCCAATAGCTCGCCTGGGAAACATCCAGAGAGGTCCAAGATTGTGTTTTTAGACTGGCTGCCACGAGCTGAAACGAATGCAGCCAAGAGCGAGCGTCTGTGACTTACGGTTCAAGAGTTATTCACAGAAACATGGTTCTGAACTTTGCTGCCAGCCGCGAAAGCGAAAATAACCAAGATCGAGCGTCTAGGATTTACTTGTCAATAGCTCGCCTGGGAAACATCCAGAGAAGTCAAAGACCGTGCTTCTATACTAATTGCCAGGCGCTGAGACGAATGCCGCCAAGATCTAGCGTCTATGACTTACGGTTCAAGAATTGGCCTCAGAAACAGTGGGAAACAGTGCTTCTATACTAATTGCCAGGCGCTGAGACGAATGCCGCCAAGATCTAGCGTCTATGACTTACGGTTCAAGAATTAGCCTCAGAAACAGTGGGAAACAGTGCTTCTATACTAATTGCCAGGCGCTGAGACGAATGCCGCCAAGATCGAGCGTCTATGACTTACGGTTCAAGAATTAGCCTCAGAAACAGTGGTTCTGAACATGCTGCCAATAGCTCGCCTGGGAAACATCCAGAGAAGTCCAAGATTGTGTTTTTTAGACTGGCTGCCACGAGCTGAAACGAATGCAGCCAAGAGCGAGCGTCTGTGACTTACGGTTCAAAAGTTATTCACAGAAACATGGTTCTGAACTTTGCTGCCAGCCGCGAAAGCGAAAATAACCAAGATCGAGCTTCTAGGATTTACTTGTCAATAGCTCGCCTGGGAAACATCCAGAGAAGTCAAAGACAGTGCTTCTATACTAATTGCCAGGCGCTGAGACGAATGGCACCAAGATCGAGCGTCTAAGACTTACGGTTCAAGAATTAGCCTCAGAAACAGTGGTTCTGAACATGCTGCCAATAGCTCGTCTGGGAAACATCCAGAGAAGTCCAAGATAGTGTTTTTTAGACTGGCTGCCACGAGCTGAAACGAATGCAGCCAAGAGCGAGCGTCTGTGACTTACGGTTCAAGAGTTATTCACAGAAACATGGTTCTGAACTTTGCTGCCAGCCGCGAAAGCGAAAATAACCAAGATCGAGCGTCTAGGATTTACTTGTCAATAGCTCGCCTGGGAAACATCCAGAGAAGTCAAAGACAGTGCTTCTATACTAATTGCCAGGCGCTGAGACGAATGCCGCCAAGATCTAGCGTCTATGACTTACGGTTCAAGAATTAGCCTCAGAAACAGTGGGAAACAGTGCTTCTATACTAATTGCCAGGCGCTGAGACGAATGCCGCCAAGTGCGAGCGTCTATGACTTACGGTTCAAGAATTAGCCTCAGAAACAGTGGTTCTGAACATGCTGCCAATAGCTCGCCTGGGAAACATCCAGAGAAGTCCAAGATTGTGTTTTTTAGACTGGCTGCCACGAGCTGAAACGAATGCAGCCAAGAGCGAGCGTCTGTGACTTACGGTTCAAGAGTTATTCACAGAAACATGGTTCTGAACTTTGCTGCCAGCCGCGAAAGCGAAAATAACCAAGATCGAGCGTCTAGGATTTACTTGTCAATAGCTCGCCTGGGAAACATCCAGAGAAGTCAAAGACAGTGCTTCTATACTAATTGCCAGGCGCTGAGACGAATGCCGCCAAGATCTAGCGTCTATGACTTACGGTTCAAGAATTAGCCTCAGAAACAGTGGGAAACAGTGCTTCTATACTAATTGCCAGGCGCTGAGACGAATGCCGCCAAGATCGAGCGTCTATGACTTACGGTTCAAGAATTAGCCTAAGAAACAGTGGTTCTGAACATGCTGCCAATAGCTCGTCTGGGAATCATCCAGAGAAGTCCAAGATTGTGTTTTTTAGACTGGCTACCACGAGCTGAAACGAATGCAGCCAAGAGCGAGCGTCTGTGACTTACGGTTCAAAAGTTATTCACAGAAACATGGTTCTGAACTTTGCTGCCAGCCGCGAAAGCGAAAATAACCAAGATCGAGCGTCTAGGATTTACTTGTCAAAAGCTCGCCTGGGAAACATCCAGAGAAGTCAAAGACAGTGCTTCTATACTAATTGCCAGGCGCTGAGACGAATGCCGCCAAGATCTAGCGTCTATGACTTACGGTTCAAGAATTAGCCTCAGAAACAGTGGTTCTGAATATGCTGCCAATAGCTCGCCTGGGAAACATCCAGAGAAGTCCAAGATTGTGTTTTTTAGACTGGCTGGCACGAGCTGAAACGAATGCAGCCAAGAGCGAGCGTCTGTGACTTACGGTTCAAGAGTTATTCACAGAAACATGGTTCTGAACTTTGCTGCCAGCCGCGAAAGCGAAAATAACCAAGATCGAGCGTCTAGGATTTACTTGTCAATAGCTCGCCTGGGAAACATCCAGAGAAGTCAAAGACAGTGCTTCTATACTAATTGCCAGGCGCTGAGACGAATGCCGCCAAGATCTAGCGTCTATGACTTACGGTTCAAGAATTAGCCTCAGAAACAGTGGGAAACAGTGCTTCTATACTAATTGCCAGGCGCTGAGACGAATGCCGCCAAGATCGAGCGTCTATGACTTACGGTTCAAGAATTAGCCTCAGAAACAGTGGTTCTGAACATGCTGCCAATAGCTCGCCTGGGAAACATCCAGAGAAGTCCAAGATAGTGTTTTTTAGACTGGCTGCCACGAGCTGAAACGAATGCAGCCAAGAGCGAGCGTCTGTGACTTACGGTTCAAGAGTTATTCACAGAAACATGGTTCTGAACTTTGCTGCCAGCCGCGAAAGCGAAACTAACCAAGATCGAGCTTCTAGGATTTACTTGTCAATAGCTCGCCTGGGAAACATCCAGAGAAGTCAAAGACAGTGCTTCTATACTAATTGCCAGGCGCTGAGACGAATGCCGCCAAGATCTAGCGTCTATGACTTACGGTTCAAGAATTAGCCTCAGAAACAGTGGGAAACAGTGCTTCTATACTAATTGCCAGGCGCTGAGACGAATGCCGCCAAGATCGAGCGTCTATGACTTACGGTTCAAGAATTAGCCTCAGAAACAGTGGTTCTGAACATGCTGCCAATAGCTCGCCTGGGAAACATCCAGAGAAGTCCAAGATTGTGTTTATTAGACTGGCTGCCACGAGCTGAAACGAATGCAGCCAAGAGCGAGCATCTGTGACTTACGGTTCAAGAGTTATTCACAGAAACATGGTTCTGAACTTTGCTGCCAGCCGCGAAAGCGAAAATAACCAAGATCGAGCGTCTAGGATTTACTTGTCAATAGCTCGCCTGGGAAACATCCAGAGAAGTCAAATACAGTGCTTATATACTAATTGCCAGGCGCTGAGACGAATGCCGCCAAGATCTTGCGTCTATGACTTACGGTTCAAGAATTAGCCTCAGAAACAGTGGGAAACAGTGCTTCTATACTAATTGCCAGGCGCTGAGACGAATGCCGCCAAGATCGAGCGTCTATGACTTACGGTTCAAGAATTAGCCTCAGAAACAGTGGTTCTGAACATGCTGCCAATAGCTCGTCTGGGAAACATCCAGATAATTCCAAGATAGTGTTTTTTAGACTGGCTGCCACGAGCTGAAACGAATGCAGCCAAGAGCGAGCGTCTGTGACTTACGGTTCAAGAGTTATTCACAGAAACATGGTTCTGAACTTTGCTGCCAGCCGCGAAAGCGAAAATAACCAAGATCGAGCTTCTAGGATTTACTTGTCAATAGCTCGCCTGGGAAACATCCAGAAAAGTCAAAGACAGTGCTTCTATACTAATTGCCAGGCGCTGAGACGAATGGCGCCAAGATCGAGCGTCTAAGACTTACGGTTCAAGAATTAGCCTCAGAAACAGTGGTTCTGAACATGCTGCCAATAGCTCGTCTGGGAAACATCCAGAGAAGTCCAAGATAGTGTTTTTTTAGACTAGCTGCCACGAGCTGAAACGAATGCAGCCAAGAGCGAGCGTCTGTGACTTACGGTTCAAGAGTTATTCACAGAAACATGGTTCTGAACTTTGCTGCCAGACGCGAAAGCGAAAATAACCAAGATCGAGCTTCTAGGATTTACTTGTCAATAGCTCGCCTGGGAAACATCCAGAGAAGTCAAAGACAGTGCTTCTATACTAATTGCCAGGCGCTGAGACGAATGGCGCCAAGATCGAGCGTCTAAGACTTACGGTTCAAGAATTAGCCTCAGAAACAGTGGTTCTGAACATGCTGCCAATAGCTCGTCTGGGAAACATCCAGAGAAGTCCAAGATAGTGTTTTTTAGACTGGCTGCCACGAGCTGAAACAAATGCAGCCAAGAGCGAGCGTCTGTGACTTACGGTTCAAGAGTTATTCACAGAAACATGGTTCTGAACTTTGCTGCCAGCCGCGAAAGCGAAAATAACCAAGATCGAGCTTCTAGGATTTACTTGTCAATAGCTCGCCTGGGAAACATCCAGAGAAGTCAAAGACAGTGCTTCTATACTAATTGCCAGGCGCTGAGACGAATGCCGCCAAGATCTAGCGTCTATGACTTACGGTTCAAGAATTAGCCTCAGAAACAGTGGGAAACAGTGCTTCTATACTAATTGCCAGGCGCTGAGACGAATGCCGCCAAGTGCGAGCGTCTATGACTTACGGTTCAAGAATTAGCCTCAGAAACAGTGGTTCTGAACATGCTGCCAATAGCTCGCCTGGGAAACATCCAGAGAAGTCCAAGATTGTGTTTTTTAGACTGGCTGCCACGAGCTGAAACGAATGCAGCCAAGAGCGAGCGTCTGTGACTTACGGTTCAAAAGTTATTCACAGAAACATGGTTCTGAACTTTGCTGCCAGCCGCGAAAGCGAAAATAACCAAGATCGAGCGACTAGGATTTACTTGTCAAAAGCTCGCCTGGGAAACATCCAGAGAAGTCAAAGACAGTGCTTCTATACTAATTGCCAGGCGCTGAGACGAATGCCGCCAAGATCTAGCGTCTATGACTTACGGTTCAAGAATTAGCCTCAGAAACAGTGGGAAACAGTGCTTCTATACTAATTGCCAGGCGCTGAGACGAATGCCGCCAAGATCGAGCGTCTATGACTTACGGTTCAAGAATTAGCCTCAGAAACAGTGGTTCTGAACATGCTGCCAATAGCTCGCCTGGGAAACATCCAGAGAAGTCCAAGATTGTGTTTATTAGACTGGCTGCCACGAGCTGAAACGAATGCAGCCAAGAGCGAGCATCTGTGACTTACGGTTCAAGAGTTATTCACAGAAACATGGTTCTGAACTTTGCTGCCAGCCGCGAAAGCGAAAATAACCAAGATCGAGCGTCTAGGATTTACTTGTCAATAGCTCGCCTGGGAAACATCCAGAGAAGTCAAATACAGTGCTTATATACTAATTGCCAGGCGCTGAGACGAATGCCGCCAAGATCTTGCGTCTATGACTTACGGTTCAAGAATTAGCCTCAGAAACAGTGGGAAACAGTGCTTCTATACTAATTGCCAGGCGCTGAGACGAATGCCGCCAAGATCGAGCGTCTATGACTTACGGTTCAAGAATTAGCCTCAGAAACAGTGGTTCTGAACATGCTGCCAATAGCTCGTCTGGGAAACATCCAGATAATTCCAAGATAGTGTTTTTTAGACTGGCTGCCACGAGCTGAAACGAATGCAGCCAAGAGCGAGCGTCTGTGACTTACGGTTCAAGAGTTATTCACAGAAACATGGTTCTGAACTTTGCTGCCAGCCGCGAAAGCGAAAATAACCAAGATCGAGCTTCTAGGATTTACTTGTCAATAGCTCGCCTGGGAAACATCCAGAAAAGTCAAAGACAGTGCTTCTATACTAATTGCCAGGCGCTGAGACGAATGGCGCCAAGATCGAGCGTCTAAGACTTACGGTTCAAGAATTAGCCTCAGAAACAGTGGTTCTGAACATGCTGCCAATAGCTCGTCTGGGAAACATCCAGAGAAGTCCAAGATAGTGTTTTTTTAGACTAGCTGCCACGAGCTGAAACGAATGCAGCCAAGAGCGAGCGTCTGTGACTTACGGTTCAAGAGTTATTCACAGAAACATGGTTCTGAACTTTGCTGCCAGACGCGAAAGCGAAAATAACCAAGATCGAGCTTCTAGGATTTACTTGTCAATAGCTCGCCTGGGAAACATCCAGAGAAGTCAAAGACAGTGCTTCTATACTAATTGCCAGGCGCTGAGACGAATGGCGCCAAGATCGAGCGTCTAAGACTTACGGTTCAAGAATTAGCCTCAGAAACAGTGGTTCTGAACATGCTGCCAATAGCTCGTCTGGGAAACATCCAGAGAAGTCCAAGATAGTGTTTTTTAGACTGGCTGCCACGAGCTGAAACAAATGCAGCCAAGAGCGAGCGTCTGTGACTTACGGTTCAAGAGTTATTCACAGAAACATGGTTCTGAACTTTGCTGCCAGCCGCGAAAGCGAAAATAACCAAGATCGAGCTTCTAGGATTTACTTGTCAATAGCTCGCCTGGGAAACATCCAGAGAAGTCAAAGACAGTGCTTCTATACTAATTGCCAGGCGCTGAGACGAATGCCGCCAAGATCTAGCGTCTATGACTTACGGTTCAAGAATTAGCCTCAGAAACAGTGGGAAACAGTGCTTCTATACTAATTGCCAGGCGCTGAGACGAATGCCGCCAAGTGCGAGCGTCTATGACTTACGGTTCAAGAATTAGCCTCAGAAACAGTGGTTCTGAACATGCTGCCAATAGCTCGCCTGGGAAACATCCAGAGAAGTCCAAGATTGTGTTTTTTAGACTGGCTGCCACGAGCTGAAACGAATGCAGCCAAGAGCGAGCGTCTGTGACTTACGGTTCAAAAGTTATTCACAGAAACATGGTTCTGAACTTTGCTGCCAGCCGCGAAAGCGAAAATAACCAAGATCGAGCGTCTAGGATTTACTTGTCAAAAGCTCGCCTGGGAAACATCCAGAGAAGTCAAAGACAGTGCTTCTATACTAATTGCCAGGCGCTGAGACGAATGCCGCCAAGATCTAGCGTCTATGACTTACGGTTCAAGAATTAGCCTCAGAAACAGTGGGAAACAGTGCTTCTATACTAATTGCCAGGCGCTGAGACGAATGCCGCCAAGATCTAGCGTCTATGACTTACGGTTCAAGAATTAGCCTCAGAAACAGTGGGAAACAGTGCTTCTATACTAATTGCCAGGCGCTGAGACGAATGCCGCCAAGATCGAGCGTCTATGACTTACGGTTCAAGAATTAGCCTCAGAAACAGTGGTTCTGAACATGCTGCCAATAGCTCGCCTGGGAAACATCCAGAGAAGTCCAAGATTGTGTTTTTTAGACTGGCTGCCACGAGCTGAAACGAATGCAGCCAAGAGCGAGCGTCTGTGACTTACGGTTCAAAAGTTATTCACAGAAACATGGTTCTGAACTTTGCTGCCAGCCGCGAAAGCGAAAATAACCAAGATCGAGCGTCTAGGATTTACTTGTCAAAAGCTCGCCTGGGAAACATCCAGAGAAGTCAAAGACAGTGCTTCTATACTAATTGCCAGGCGCTGAGACGAATGCCGCCAAGATCTAGCGTCTATGACTTACGGTTCAAGAATTAGCCTCAGAAACAGTGGGAAACAGTGCTTCTATACTAATTGCCAGGCGCTAAGACGAATGCCGCCAAGATCTAGCGTCTATGACTTACGGTTCAAGAATTAGCCTCAGAAACAGTGGGAAACAGTGCTTCTATACTAATTGCCAGGCGCTGAGACGAATGCCGCCAAGATCGAGCGTCTATGACTTACGGTTCAAGAATTAGCCTCAGAAACAGTGGTTCTGAACATGCTGCCAATAGCTCGCCTGGGAAACATCCAGAGAAGTCCAAGATTGTGTTTTTTAGACTGGCTGCCACGAGCTGAAACGAATGCAGCCAAGAGCGAGCGTCTGTGACTTACGGTTCAAAAGTTATTCACAGAAACATGGTTCTGAACTTTGCTGCCAGCCGCGAAAGCGAAAATAACCAAGATCGAGCTTCTAGGATTTACTTGTCAATAGCTCGCCTGGGAAACATCCAGAGAAGTCAAAGACAGTGCTCCTATACTAATTGCCAGGCGCTGAGACGAATGGCGCCAAGATCGAGCGTCTAAGACTTACGGTTCAAGAATTAGCCTCAGAAACAGTGGTTCTGAACATGCTGCCAATAGCTCGTCTGGGAAACATCCAGAGAAGTCCAAGATAGTGTTTTTTAGACTGGCTGCCACGAGCTGAAACGAATGCAGCCAAGAGCGAGCGTCTGTGACTTACGGTTCAAGAGTTATTCACAGAAACATGGTTCTGAACTTTGCTGCCAGCCGCGAAAGCGAAAATAACCAAGATCGAGCTTCTAGGATTTACTTGTCAATAGCTCGCCTGGGAAACATCCAGAGAAGTCAAAGACAGTGCTTCTATACTAATTGCCAGGCGCTGAGACGAATGCCGCCAAGATCTAGCGTCTATGACTTACGGTTCAAGAATTAGCCTCAGAAACAGTGGGAAACAGTGCTTCTATACTAATTGCCAGGCGCTGAGACGAATGCCGCCAAGATCGAGCGTCTATGACTTACGGTTCAAGAATTAGCCTAAGAAACAGTGGTTCTGAACATGCTGCCAATAGCTCGTCTGGGAAACATCCAGAGAAGTCCAAGATTGTGTTTTTTAGACTGGCTACCACGAGCTGAAACGAATGCAGCCAAGAGCGAGCGTCTGTGACTTACGGTTCAAAAGTTATTCACAGAAACATGGTTCTGAACTTTGCTGCCAGCCGCGAAAGCGAAAATAACCAAGATCGAGCGTCTAGGATTTACTTGTCAAAAGCTCGCCTGGGAAACATCCAGAGAAGTCAAAGACAGTGCTTCTATACTAATTGCCAGGCGCTGAGACGAATGCCGCCAAGATCTAGCGTCTATGACTTACGGTTCAAGAATTAGCCTCAGAAACAGTGGGAAACAGTGCTTCTATACTAATTGCCAGGCGCTGAGACGAATGCCGCCAAGATCTAGCGTCTATGACTTACGGTTCAAGAATTAGCCTCAGAAACAGTGGGAAACAGTGCTTCTATACTAATTGCCAGGCGCTGAGACGAATGCCGCCAAGATCGAGCGTCTATGACTTACGGTTCAAGAATTAGCCTCAGAAACAGTGGTTCTGAACATGCTGCCAATAGCTCGGCTGGGAAACATCCAGAGAAGTCCAAGATTGTGTTTTTTAGACTGGCTGCCACGAGCTGAAACGAATGCAGCCAAGAGCGAGCGTCTGTGACTTACGGTTCAAGAGTTATTCACAGAAACATGGTTCTGAACTTTGCTGCCAGCCGCGAAAGCGAAAATAACCAAGATCGAGCGTCTAGGATTTACTTGTCAATAGCTCGCCTGGGAAACATCCATAGAAGTCAAAGACAGTGCTTCTATACTAATTGCCAGGCGCTGAGACGAATGCCGCCAAGATCGAGCGTCTAAGACTTACGGTTCAAGAATTAGCCTCAGAAACAGTGGTTCTGAACATGCTGCCAATAGCTCGCCTGGGAAACATCCAGAGAAGTCCAAGATAGTGTTTTTTAGACTGGCTGCCACGAGCTGAAACGAATGCAGCCAAGAGCGAGCGTCTGTGACTTACGGTTCAAGAGTTATTCACAGAAACATGGTTCTGAACTTTGCTGCCAGCCGCGAAAGCGAAAATAACCAAGATCGAGCGTCTAGAAATTACTTGTCAATAGCTCGCCTGGGAAACATCCAGAGAAGTCAAAGACAGTGCTTCTATACTAATTGCCAGGTGCTGAGACGAATGCCGCCACGATCTAGCGTCTATGACTTACGGTTCAAGAATTAGCCTCAGAAACAGTGGGAAACAGTGCTTCTATACTAATTGCCAGGCGCTGAGACGAATGCCGCCAAGATCGAGCGTCTATGACTTACGGTTCAAGAATTAGCCTCAGAAACAGTGGTTCTGAACATGCTGCCAATAGCTCGCCTGGGAAACATCCAGAGAGGTCCAAGATTGTGTTTTTAGACTGGCTGCCACGAGCTGAAACGAATGCAGCCAAGAGCGAGCGTCTGTGACTTACGGTTCAAGAGTTATTCACAGAAACATGGTTCTGAACTTTGCTGCCAGCCGCGAAAGCGAAAATAACCAAGATCGAGCGTCTAGGATTTACTTGTCAATAGCTCGCCTGGGAAACATCCAGAGAAGTCAAAGACCGTGCTTCTATACTAATTGCCAGGCGCTGAGACGAATGCCGCCAAGATCTAGCGTCTATGACTTACGGTTCAAGAATTGGCCTCAGAAACAGTGGGAAACAGTGCTTCTATACTAATTGCCAGGCGCTGAGACGAATGCCGCCAAGATCTAGCGTCTATGACTTACGGTTCAAGAATTAGCCTCAGAAACAGTGGGAAACAGTGCTTCTATACTAATTGCCAGGCGCTGAGACGAATGCCGCCAAGATCGAGCGTCTATGACTTACGGTTCAAGAATTAGCCTCAGAAACAGTGGTTCTGAACATGCTGCCAATAGCTCGCCTGGGAAACATCCAGAGAAGTCCAAGATTGTGTTTTTTAGACTGGCTGCCACGAGCTGAAACGAATGCAGCCAAGAGCGAGCGTCTGTGACTTACGGTTCAAAAGTTATTCACAGAAACATGGTTCTGAACTTTGCTGCCAGCCGCGAAAGCGAAAATAACCAAGATCGAGCTTCTAGGATTTACTTGTCAATAGCTCGCATGGGAAACATCCAGAGAAGTCAAAGACAGTGCTTCTATACTAATTGCCAGGCGCTGAGACGAATGGCACCAAGATCGAGCGTCTAAGACTTACGGTTCAAGAATTAGCCTCAGAAACAGTGGTTCTGAACATGCTGGCAATACCTCGTCTGGGAAACATCCAGAGAAGTCCAAGATAGTGTTTTTTAGACTGGCTGCCACGAGCTGAAACGAATGCAGCCAAGAGCGAGCGTCTGTGACTTACGTTTCAATAGTTATTCACAGAAACATGGTTCTGAACTTTGCTGCCAGCCGCGAAAGCGAAAATAACCAAGATCGAGCGTCTAGGATTTACTTGTCAATAGCTCGCCTGGGAAACATCCAGAGAAGTCAAAGACAGTGCTTCTATACTAATTGCCAGGCGCTGAGACGAATGCCGCCAAGATCTAGCGTCTATGACTTACGGTTCAAGAATTAGCCTCAGAAACAGTGGGAAACAGTGCTTCTATACTAATTGCCAGGCGCTGAGACGAATGCCGCCAAGATCGAGCGTCTATGACTTACGGTTCAAGAATTAGCCTCAGAAACAGTGGTTCTGAACATGCTGCCAATAGCTCGCCTGGGAAACATCCAGAGAGGTCCAGGATTGTGTTTTTAGACTGGCTGCCACGAGCTGAAACGAATGCAGCCAAGAGCGAGCGTCTGTGACTTACGGTTCAAGAGTTATTCACAGAAACATGGTTCTGAACTTTGCTGCCAGCCGCGAAAGCGAAAATAACCAAGATCGAGCGTCTAGGATTTACTTGTCAATAGCTCGCCTGGGAAACATCCAGAGAAGTCAAAGACCGTGCTTCTATACTAATTGCCAGGCGCTGAGACGAATGCCGCCAAGATCTAGCGTCTATGACTTACGGTTCAAGAATTAGCCTCAGAAACAGTGGGAAACAGTGCTTCTATACTAATTGCCAGGCGCTGAGACGAATGCCGCCAAGATCTAGCGTCTATGACTTACGGTTCAAGAATTAGCCTCAGAAACAGTGGGAAACAGTGCTTCTATACTAATTGCCAGGCGCTGAGACGAATGCCGCCAAGATCGAGCGTCTATGACTTACGGTTCAAGAATTAGCCTCAGAAACAGTGGTTCTGAACATGCTGCCAATAGCTCGCCTGGGAAACATCCAGAGAAGTCCAAGATTGTGTTTTTTAGACTGGCTGCCACGAGCTGAAACGAATGCAGCCAAGAGCGAGCGTCTGTGACTTACGGTTCAAAAGTTATTCACAGAAACATGGTTCTGAACTTTGCTGCCAGCCGCGAAAGCGAAAATAACCAAGATCGAGCTTCTAGGATTTACTTGTCAATAGCTCGCCTGGGAAACATCCAGAGAAGTCAAAGACAGTGCTTCTATACTAATTGCCAGGCGCTGAGACGAATGGCACCAAGATCGAGCGTCTAAGACTTACGGTTCAAGAATTAGCCTCAGAAACAGTGGTTCTGAACATGCTGCCAATAGCTCGTCTGGGAAACATCCAGAGAAGTCCAAGATAGTGTTTTTTAGACTGGCTGCCACGAGCTGAAACGAATGCAGCCAAGAGCGAGCGTCTGTGACTTACGGTTCAAGAGTTATTCACAGAAACATGGTTCTGAACTTTGCTGCCAGCCGCGAAAGCGAAAATAACCAAGATCGAGCGTCTAGGATTTACTTGTCAATAGCTCGCCTGGGAAACATCCAGAGAAGTCAAAGACAGTGCTTCTATACTAATTGCCAGGCGCTGAGACGAATGCCGCCAAGATCTAGCGTCTATGACTTACGGTTCAAGAATTAGCCTCAGAAACAGTGGGAAACAGTGCTTCTATACTAATTGCCAGGCGCTGAGACGAATGCCGCCAAGTGCGAGCGTCTATGACTTACGGTTCAAGAATTAGCCTCAGAAACAGTGGTTCTGAACATGCTGCCAATAGCTCGCCTGGGAAACATCCAGAGAAGTCCAAGATTGTGTTTTTTAGACTGGCTGCCACGAGCTGAAACGAATGCAGCCAAGAGCGAGCGTCTGTGACTTACGGTTCAAAAGTTATTCACAGAAACATGGTTCTGAACTTTGCTGCCAGCCGCGAAAGCGAAAATAACCAAGATCGAACGTCTAGGATTTACTTGTCAAAAGCTCGCCTGGGAAACATCCAGAGAAGTCAAAGACAGTGCTTCTATACTAATTGCCAGGCGCTGAGACGAATGCCGCCAAGATCTAGCGTCTATGACTTACGGTTCAAGAATTAGCCTCAGAAACAGTGGGAAACAGTGCTTCTATACTAATTGCCAGGCGCTGAGACGAATGCCGCCAAGATCTAGCGTCTATGACTTACGGTTCAAGAATTAGCCTCAGAAACAGTGGGAAACAGTGCTTCTATACTAATTGCCAGGCGCTGAGACGAATGCCGCCAAGATCGAGCGTCTATGACTTACGGTTCAAGAATTAGCCTCAGAAACAGTGGTTCTGAACATGCTGCCAATAGCTCGCCTGGGAAACATCCAGAGAAGTCCAAGATTGTGTTTTTTAGACTGGCTGCCACGAGCTGAAACGAATGCAGCCAAGAGCGAGCGTCTGTGACTTACGGTTCAAAAGTTATTCACAGAAACATGGTTCTGAACTTTGCTGCCAGCCGCGAAAGCGAAAATAACCAAGATCGAGCGTCTAGGATTTACTTGTCAAAAGCTCGCCTGGGAAACATCCAGAGAAGTCAAAGACAGTGCTTCTATACTAATTGCCAGGCGCTGAGACGAATGCCGCCAAGATCTAGCGTCTATGACTTACGGTTCAAGAATTAGCCTCAGAAACAGTGGGAAACAATGCTTCTATACTAATTGCCAGGCGCTGAGACGAATGCCGCCAAGATCTAGCGTCTATGACTTACGGTTCAAGAATTAGCCTCAGAAACAGTGGGAAACAGTGCTTCTATACTAATTGCCAGGCGCTGAGACGAATGCCGCCAAGATCGAGCGTCTATGACTTACGGTTCAAGAATTAGCCTCAGAAACAGTGGTTCTGAACATGCTGCCAATAGCTCGCCTGGGAAACATCCAGAGAAGTCCAAGATTGTGTTTTTTAGACTGGCTGCCACGAGCTGAAACGAATGCAGCCAAGAGCGAGCGTCTGTGACTTACGGTTCAAAAGTTATTCACAGAAACATGGTTCTGAACTTTGCTGCCAGCCGCGAAAGCGAAAATAACCAAGATCGAGCTTCTAGGATTTACTTGTCAATAGCTCGCCTGGGAAACATCCAGAGAAGTCAAAGACAGTGCTTCTATACTAATTGCCAGGCGCTGAGACGAATGGCGCCAAGATCGAGCGTCTAAGACTTACGGTTCAAGAATTAGCCTCAGAAACAGTGGTTCTGAACATGCTGCCAATAGCTCGTCTGGGAAACATCCAGAGAAGTCCAAGATAGTGTTTTTTAGACTGGCTGCCACGAGCTGAAACGAATGCAGCCAAGAGCGAGCGTCTGTGACTTACGGTTCAAGAGTTATTCACAGAAACATGGTTCTGAACTTTGCTGCCAGCCGCGAAAGCGAAAATAACCAAGATCGAGCGTCTAGGATTTACTTGTCAATAGCTCGCCTGGGAAACATCCAGAGAAGTCAAAGACAGTGCTTCTATACTAATTGCCAGGCGCTGAGACGAATGCCTCCAAGATCTAGCGTCTATGACTTACGGTTCAAGAATTAGCCTCAGAAACAGTGGAAAACAGTGCTTCTATACTAATTGCCAGGCGCTGAGACGAATGCCGCCAAGTGCGAGCGTCTATGACTTACGGTTCAAGAATTAGCCTCAGAAACAGTGGTTCTGAACATGCTGCCAATAGCTCGCCTGGGAAACATCCAGAGAAGTCCAAGATTGTGTTTTTTAGACTGGCTGCCACGAGCTGAAACGAATGCAGCCAAGAGCGAGCGTCTGTGACTTACGGTTCAAGAGTTATTCACAGAAACATGGTTCTGAACTTTGCTGCCAGCCGCGAAAGCGAAAATAACCAAGATCGAGCGTCTAGGATTTACTTGTCAATAGCTCGCCTGGGAAACATCCAGAGAAGTCAAAGACAGTGCTTCTATACTAATTGCCAGGCGCTGAGACGAATGCCGCCAAGATCTAGCGTCTATGACTTACGGTTCAAGAATTAGCCTCAGAAACAGTGGGAAACAGTGCTTCTATACTAATTGCCAGGCGCTGAGACGAATGCCGCCAAGTGCGAGCGTCTATGACTTACGGTTCAAGAATTAGCCTCAGAAACAGTGGTTCTGAACATGCTGCCAATAGCTCGCCTGGGAAACATCCAGAGAAGTCCAAGATTGTGTTTTTTAGACTGGCTGCCACGAGCTGAAACGAATGCAGCCAAGAGCGAGCGTCTGTGACTTACGGTTCAAGAGTTATTCACAGAAACATGGTTCTGAACTTTGCTGCCAGCCGCGAAAGCGAAAATAACCAAGATCGAGCGTCTAGGATTTACTTGTCAATAGCTCGCCTGGGAAACATCCAGAGAAGTCAAAGACAGTGCTTCTATACTAATTGCCAGGCGCTGAGACGAATGCCGCCAAGATCTAGCGTCTATGACTTACGGTTCAAGAATTAGCCTCAGAAACAGTGGGAAACAGTGCTTCTATACTAATTGCCAGGCGCTGAGACGAATGCCGCCAAGATCGAGCGTCTATGACTTACGGTTCAAGAATTAGCCTAAGAAACAGTGGTTCTGAACATGCTGCCAATAGCTCGTCTGGGAAACATCCAGAGAAGTCCAAGATTGTGTTTTTTAGACTGGCTACCACGAGCTGAAACGAATGCAGCCAAGAGCGAGCGTCTGTGACTTACGGTTCAAAAGTTATTCACAGAAACATGGTTCTGAACTTTGCTGCCAGCCGCGAAAGCGAAAATAACCAAGATCGAGCGTCTAGGATTTACTTGTCAAAAGCTCGCCTGGGAAACATCCAGAGAAGTCAAAGACAGTGCTTCTATACTAATTGCCAGGCGCTGAGACGAATGCCGCCAAGATCTAGCGTCTATGACTTACGGTTCAAGAATTAGCCTCAGAAACAGTGGGAAACAGTGCTTCTATACTAATTGCCAGGCGCTGAGACGAATGCCGCCAAGATCTAGCGTCTATGACTTACGGTTCAAGAATTAGCCTCAGAAACAGTGGGAAACAGTGCTTCTATACTAATTGCCAGGCGCTGAGACGAATGCCGCCAAGATCGAGCGTCTATGACTTACGGTTCAAGAATTAGCCTCAGAAACAGTGGTTCTGAACATGCTGCCAATAGCTCGGCTGGGAAACATCCAGAGAAGTCCAAGATTGTGTTTTTTAGACTGGCTGCCACGAGCTGAAACGAATGCAGCCAAGAGCGAGCGTCTGTGACTTACGGTTCAAGAGTTATTCACAGAAACATGGTTCTGAACTTTGCTGCCAGCCGCGAAAGCGAAAATAACCAAGATCGAGCGTCTAGGATTTACTTGTCAATAGCTCGCCTGGGAAACATCCATAGAAGTCAAAGACAGTGCTTCTATACTAATTGCCAGGCGCTGAGACGAATGCCGCCAAGATCGAGCGTCTAAGACTTACGGTTCAAGAATTAGCCTCAGAAACAGTGGTTCTGAACATGCTGCCAATAGCTCGCCTGGGAAACATCCAGAGAAGTCCAAGATAGTGTTTTTTAGACTGGCTGCCACGAGCTGAAACGAATGCAGCCAAGAGCGAGCGTCTGTGACTTACGGTTCAAGAGTTATTCACAGAAACATGGTTCTGAACTTTGCTGCCAGCCGCGAAAGCGAAAATAACCAAGATCGAGCGTCTAGGATTTACTTGTCAATAGCTCGCCTGGGAAACATCCAGAGAAGTCAAAGACAGTGCTTCTATACTAATTGCCAGGCGCTGAGACGAATGCCGCCACGATCTAGCGTCTATGACTTACGGTTCAAGAATTAGCCTCAGAAACAGTGGGAAACAGTGCTTCTATACTAATTGCCAGGCGCTGAGACGAATGCCGCCAAGATCGAGCGTCTATGACTTACGGTTCAAGAATTAGCCTCAGAAACAGTGGTTCTGAACATGCTGCCAATAGCTCGCCTGGGAAACATCCAGAGAGGTCCAAGATTGTGTTTTTAGACTGGCTGCCACGAGCTGAAACGAATGCAGCCAAGAGCGAGCGTCTGTGACTTACGGTTCAAGAGTTATTCACAGAAACATGGTTCTGAACTTTGCTGCCAGCCGCGAAAGCGAAAATAACCAAGATCGAGCGTCTAGGATTTACTTGTCAATAGCTCGCCTGGGAAACATCCAGAGAAGTCAAAGACCGTGCTTCTATACTAATTGCCAGGCGCTGAGACGAATGCCGCCAAGATCTAGCGTCTATGACTTACGGTTCAAGAATTAGCCTCAGAAACAGTGGGAAACAGTGCTTCTATACTAATTGCCAGGCGCTGAGACGAATGCCGCCAAGATCTAGCGTCTATGACTTACGGTTCAAGAATTAGCCTCAGAAACAGTGGGAAACAGTGCTTCTATACTAATTGCCAGGCGCTGAGACGAATGCCGCCAAGATCGAGCGTCTATGACTTACGGTTCAAGAATTAGCCTCAGAAACAGTGGTTCTGAACATGCTGCCAATAGCTCGCCTGGGAAACATCCAGAGAAGTCCAAGATTGTGTTTTTTAGACTGGCTGCCACGAGCTGAAACGAATGCAGCCAAGAGCGAGCGTCTGTGACTTACGGTTCAAAAGTTATTCACAGAAACATGGTTCTGAACTTTGCTGCCAGCCGCGAAAGCGAAAATAACCAAGATCGAGCTTCTAGGATTTACTTGTCAATAGCTCGCCTGGGAAACATCCAGAGAAGTCAAAGACAGTGCTTCTATACTAATTGCCAGGCGCTGAGACGAATGGCACCAAGATCGAGCGTCTAAGACTTACGGTTCAAGAATTAGCCTCAGAAACAGTGGTTCTGAACATGCTGCCAATAGCTCGTCTGGGAAACATCCAGAGAAGTCCAAGATAGTGTTTTTTAGACTGGCTGCCACGAGCTGAAACGAATGCAGCCAAGAGCGAGCGTCTGTGACTTACGGTTCAAGAGTTATTCACAGAAACATGGTTCTGAACTTTGCTGCCAGCCGCGAAAGCGAAAATAACCAAGATCGAGCGTCTAGGATTTACTTGTCAATAGCTCGCCTGGGAAACATCCAGAGAAGTCAAAGACAGTGCTTCTATACTAATTGCCAGGCGCTGAGACGAATGCCGCCAAGATCTAGCGTCTATGACTTACGGTTCAAGAATTAGCCTCAGAAACAGTGGGAAACAGTGCTTCTATACTAATTGCCAGGCGCTGAGACGAATGCCGCCAAGTGCGAGCGTCTATGACTTACGGTTCAAGAATTAGCCTCAGAAACAGTGGTTCTGAACATGCTGCCAATAGCTCGCCTGGGAAACATCCAGAGAAGTCCAAGATTGTGTTTTTTAGACTGGCTGCCACGAGCTGAAACGAATGCAGCCAAGAGCGAGCGTCTGTGACTTACGGTTCAAGAGTTATTCACAGAAACATGGTTCTGAACTTTGCTGCCAGCCGCGAAAGCGAAAATAACCAAGATCGAGCGTCTAGGATTTACTTGTCAATAGCTCGCCTGGGAAACATCCAGAGAAGTCAAAGACAGTGCTTCTATACTAATTGCCAGGCGCTGAGACGAATGCCGCCAAGATCTAGCGTCTATGACTTACGGTTCAAGAATTAGCCTCAGAAACAGTGGGAAACAGTGCTTCTATACTAATTGCCAGGCGCTGAGACGAATGCCGCCAAGATCGAGCGTCTATGACTTACGGTTCAAGAATTAGCCTAAGAAACAGTGGTTCTGAACATGCGGCCAATAGCTCGTCTGGGAATCATCCAGAGAAGTCCAAGATTGTGTTTTTTAGACTGGCTACCACGAGCTGAAACGAATGCAGCCAAGAGCGAGCGTCTGTGACTTACGGTTCAAAAGTTATTCACAGAAACATGGTTCTGAACTTTGCTGCCAGTCGCGAAAGCGAAAATAACCAAGATCGAGCGTCTAGGATTTACTTGTCAAAAGCTCGCCTGGGAAACATCCAGAGAAGTCAAAGACAGTGCTTCTATACTAATTGCCAGGCGCTGAGACGAATGCCGCCAAGATCTAGCGTCTATGACTTACGGTTCAAGAATTAGCCTCAGAAACAGTGGTTCTGAATATGCTGCCAATAGCTCGCCTGGGAAACATCCAGAGAAGTCCAAGATTGTGTTTTTTAGACTGGCTGGCACGAGCTGAAACGAATGCAGCCAAGAGCGAGCGTCTGTGACTTACGGTTCAAGAGTTATTCACAGAAACATGGTTCTGAACTTTGCTGCCAGCCGCGAAAGCGAAAATAACCAAGATCGAGCGTCTAGGATTTACTTGTCAATAGCTCGCCTGGGAAACATCCAGAGAAGTCAAAGACAGTGCTTCTATACTAATTGCCAGGCGCTGAGACGAATGCCGCCAAGATCTAGCGTCTATGACTTACGGTTCAAGAATTAGCCTCAGAAACAGTGGGAAACAGTGCTTCTATACTAATTGCCAGGCGCTGAGACGAATGCCGCCAAGATCGAGCGTCTATGACTTACGGTTCAAGAATTAGCCTCAGAAACAGTGGTTCTGAACATGCTGCCAATAGCTCGCCTGGGAAACATCCAGAGAAGTCCAAGATAGTGTTTTTTAGACTGGCTGCCACGAGCTGAAACGAATGCAGCCAAGAGCGAGCGTCTGTGACTTACGGTTCAAGAGTTATTCACAGAAACATGGTTCTGAACTTTGCTGCCAGCCGCGAAAGCGAAACTAACCAAGATCGAGCTTCTAGGATTTACTTGTCAATAGCTCGCCTGGGAAACATCCAGAGAAGTCAAAGACAGTGCTTCTATACTAATTGCCAGGCGCTGAGACGAATGCCGCCAAGATCTAGCGTCTATGACTTACGGTTCAAGAATTAGCCTCAGAAACAGTGGGAAACAGTGCTTCTATACTAATTGCCAGGCGCTGAGACGAATGCCGCCAAGATCGAGCGTCTATGACTTACGGTTCAAGAATTAGCCTCAGAAACAGTGGTTCTGAACATGCTGCCAATAGCTCGGCTGGGAAACATCCAGAGAAGTCCAAGATTGTGTTTTTTAGACTGGCTGCCACGAGCTGAAACGAATGCAGCCAAGAGCGAGCGTCTGTGACTTACGGTTCAAGAGTTATTCACAGAAACATGGTTCTGAACTTTGCTGCCAGCCGCGAAAGCGAAAATAACCAAGATCGAGCGTCTAGGATTTACTTGTGAATAGCTCGCCTGGGAAACATCCATAGAAGTCAAAGACAGTGCTTCTATACTAATTGCCAGGCGCTGAGACGAATGCCGCCAAGATCGAGCGTCTAAGACTTACGGTTCAAGAATTAGCCTCAGAAACAGTGGTTCTGAACATGCTGCCAATAGCTCGCCTGGGAAACATCCAGAGAAGTCCAAGATAGTGTTTTTTAGACTGGCTGCCACGAGCTGAAACGAATGCAGCCAAGAGCGAGCGTCTGTGACTTACGGTTCAAGAGTTATTCACAGAAACATGGTTCTGAACTTTGCTGCCAGCCGCGAAAGCGAAAATAACCAAGATCGAGCGTCTAGGATTTACTTGTCAATAGCTCGCCTGGGAAACATCCAGAGAAGTCAAAAACAGTGCTTCTATACTAATTGCCAGGCGCTGAGACGAATGCCGCCACGATCTAGCGTCTATGACTTACGGTTCAAGAATTAGCCTCAGAAACAGTGGGAAACAGTGCTTCTATACTAATTGCCAGGCGCTGAGACGAATGCCGCCAAGATCGAGCGTCTATGACTTACGGTTCAAGAATTAGCCTCAGAAACAGTGGTTCTGAACATGCTGCCAATAGCTCGCCTGGGAAACATCCAGAGAGGTCCAAGATTGTGTTTTTAGACTGGCTGCCACGAGCTGAAACGAATGCAGCCAAGAGCGAGCGTCTGTGACTTACGGTTCAAGAGTTATTCACAGAAACATGGTTCTGAACTTTGCTGCCAGCCGCGAAAGCGAAAATAACCAAGATCGAGCGTCTAGGATTTACTTGTCAATAGCTCGCCTGGGAAACATCCAGAGAAGTCAAAGACCGTGCTTCTATACTAATTGCCAGGCGCTGAGACGAATGCCGCCAAGATCTAGCGTCTATGACTTACGGTTCAAGAATTAGCCTCAGAAACAGTGGGAAACAGTGCTTCTATACTAATTGCCAGGCGCTGAGACGAATGCCGCCAAGATCTAGCGTCTATGACTTACGGTTCAAGAATTAGCCTCAGAAACAGTGGGAAACAGTGCTTCTATACTAATTGCCAGGCGCTGAGACGAATGCCGCCAAGATCGAGCGTCTATGACTTACGGTTCAAGAATTAGCCTCAGAAACAGTGGTTCTGAACATGCTGCCAATAGCTCGCCTGGGAAACATCCAGAGAAGTCCAAGATTGTGTTTTTTAGACTGGCTGCCACGAGCTGAAACGAATGCAGCCAAGAGCGAGCGTCTGTGACTTACGGTTCAAAAGTTATTCACAGAAACATGGTTCTGAACTTTGCTGCCAGCCGCGAAAGCGAAAATAACCAAGATCGAGCGTCTAGGATTTACTTGTCAATAGCTCGCCTGGGAAACATCCAGAGAAGTCAAAAACAGTGCTTCTATACTAATTGCCAGGCGCTGAGACGAATGCCGCCACGATCTAGCGTCTATGACTTACGGTTCAAGAATTAGCCTCAGAAACAGTGGGAAACAGTGCTTCTATACTAATTGCCAGGCGCTGAGACGAATGCCGCCAAGATCGAGCGTCTATGACTTACGGTTCAAGAATTAGCCTCAGAAACAGTGGTTCTGAACATGCTGCCAATAGCTCGCCTGGGAAACATCCAGAGAGGTCCAAGATTGTGTTTTTAGACTGGCTGCCACGAGCTGAAACGAATGCAGCCAAGAGCGAGCGTCTGTGACTTACGGTTCAAGAGTTATTCACAGAAACATGGTTCTGAACTTTGCTGCCAGCCGCGAAAGCGAAAATAACCAAGATCGAGCGTCTAGGATTTACTTGTCAATAGCTCGCCTGGGAAACATCCAGAGAAGTCAAAGACAGTGCTTCTATACTAATTGCCAGGCGCTGAGACGAATGCCGCCACGATCTAGCGTCTATGACTTACGGTTCAAGAATTAGCCTCAGAAACAGTGGGAAACAGTGCTTCTATACTAATTGCCAGGCGCTGAGACGAATGCCGCCAAGATCGAGCGTCTATGACTTACGGTTCAAGAATTAGCCTCAGAAACAGTGGTTCTGAACATGCTGCCAATAGCTCGCCTGGGAAACATCCAGAGAAGTCCAAGATTGTGTTTTTTAGACTGGCTGCCACGAGCTGAAACGAATGCAGCCAAGAGCGAGCGTCTGTGACTTACGGTTCAAAAGTTATTCACAGAAACATGGTTCTGAACTTTGCTGCCAGCCGCGAAAGCGAAAATAACCAAGATCGAGCGTCTAGGATTTACTTGTCAATAGCTCGCCTGGGAAACATCCAGAGAAGTCAAAAACAGTGCTTCTATACTAATTGCCAGGCGCTGAGACGAATGCCGCCACGATCTAGCGTCTATGACTTACGGTTCAAGAATTAGCCTCAGAAACAGTGGGAAACAGTGCTTCTATACTAATTGCCAGGCGCTGAGACGAATGCCGCCAAGATCGAGCGTCTATGACTTACGGTTCAAGAATTAGCCTCAGAAACAGTGGTTCTGAACATGCTGCCAATAGCTCGCCTGGGAAACATCCAGAGAGGTCCAAGATTGTGTTTTTAGACTGGCTGCCACGAGCTGAAACGAATGCAGCCAAGAGCGAGCGTCTGTGACTTACGGTTCAAGAGTTATTCACAGAAACATGGTTCTGAACTTTGCTGCCAGCCGCGAAAGCGAAAATAACCAAGATCGAGCGTCTAGGATTTACTTGTCAATAGCTCGCCTGGGAAACATCCAGAGAAGTCAAAGACCGTGCTTCTATACTAATTGCCAGGCGCTGAGACGAATGCCGCCAAGATCTAGCGTCTATGACTTACGGTTCAAGAATTAGCCTCAGAAACAGTGGGAAACAGTGCTTCTATACTAATTGCCAGGCGCTGAGACGAATGCCGCCAAGATCTAGCGTCTATGACTTACGGTTCAAGAATTAGCCTCAGAAACAGTGGGAAACAGTGCTTCTATACTAATTGCCAGGCGCTGAGACGAATGCCGCCAAGATCGAGCGTCTATGACTTACGGTTCAAGAATTAGCCTCAGAAACAGTGGTTCTGAACATGCTGCCAATAGCTCGCCTGGGAAACATCCAGAGAAGTCCAAGATTGTGTTTTTTAGACTGGCTGCCACGAGCTGAAACGAATGCAGCCAAGAGCGAGCGTCTGTGACTTACGGTTCAAAAGTTATTCACAGAAACATGGTTCTGAACTTTGCTGCCAGCCGCGAAAGCGAAAATAACCAAGATCGAGCTTCTAGGATTTACTTGTCAATAGCTCGCCTGGGAAACATCCAGAGAAGTCAAAGACAGTGCTTCTATACTAATTGCCAGGCGCTGAGACGAATGGCACCAAGATCGAGCGTCTAAGACTTACGGTTCAAGAATTAGCCTCAGAAACAGTGGTTCTGAACATGCTGCCAATAGCTCGTCTGGGAAACATCCAGAGAAGTCCAAGATAGTGTTTTTTAGACTGGCTGCCACGAGCTGAAACGAATGCAGCCAAGAGCGAGCGTCTGTGACTTACGGTTCAAGAGTTATTCACAGAAACATGGTTCTGAACTTTGCTGCCAGCCGCGAAAGCGAAAATAACCAAGATCGAGCGTCTAGGATTTACTTGTCAATAGCTCGCCTGGGAAACATCCAGAGAAGTCAAAGACAGTGCTTCTATACTAATTGCCAGGCGCTGAGACGAATGCCGCCAAGATCTAGCGTCTATGACTTACGGTTCAAGAATTAGCCTCAGAAACAGTGGGAAACAGTGCTTCTATACTAATTGCCAGGCGCTGAGACGAATGCCGCCAAGTGCGAGCGTCTATGACTTACGGTTCAAGAATTAGCCTCAGAAACAGTGGTTCTGAACATGCTGCCAATAGCTCGCCTGGGAAACATCCAGAGAAGTCCAAGATTGTGTTTTTTAGACTGGCTGCCACGAGCTGAAACGAATGCAGCCAAGAGCGAGCGTCTGTGACTTACGGTTCAAGAGTTATTCACAGAAACATGGTTCTGAACTTTGCTGCCAGCCGCGAAAGCGAAAATAACCAAGATCGAGCGTCTAGGATTTACTTGTCAATAGCTCGCCTGGGAAACATCCAGAGAAGTCAAAGACAGTGCTTCTATACTAATTGCCAGGCGCTGAGACGAATGCCGCCAAGATCTAGCGTCTATGACTTACGGTTCAAGAATTAGCCTCAGAAACAGTGGGAAACAGTGCTTCTATACTAATTGCCAGGCGCTGAGACGAATGCCGCCAAGATCGAGCGTCTATGACTTACGGTTCAAGAATTAGCCTAAGAAACAGTGGTTCTGAACATGCTGCCAATAGCTCGTCTGGGAATCATCCAGAGAAGTCCAAGATTGTGTTTTTTAGACTGGCTACCACGAGCTGAAACGAATGCAGCCAAGAGCGAGCGTCTGTGACTTACGGTTCAAAAGTTATTCACAGAAACATGGTTCTGAACTTTGCTGCCAGCCGCGAAAGCGAAAATAACCAAGATCGAGCGTCTAGGATTTACTTGTCAATAGCTCGCCTGGGAAACATCCAGAGAAGTCAAATACAGTGCTTATATACTAATTGCCAGGCGCTGAGACGAATGCCGCCAAGATCTTGCGTCTATGACTTACGGTTCAAGAATTAGCCTCAGAAACAGTGGGAAACAGTGCTTCTATACTAATTGCCAGGCGCTGAGACGAATGCCGCCAAGATCGAGCGTCTATGACTTACGGTTCAAGAATTAGCCTCAGAAACAGTGGTTCTGAACATGCTGCCAATAGCTCGTCTGGGAAACATCCAGATAATTCCAAGATAGTGTTTTTTAGACTGGCTGCCACGAGCTGAAACGAATGCAGCCAAGAGCGAGCGTCTGTGACTTACGGTTCAAGAGTTATTCACAGAAACATGGTTCTGAACTTTGCTGCCAGCCGCGAAAGCGAAAATAACCAAGATCGAGCTTCTAGGATTTACTTGTCAATAGCTCGCCTGGGAAACATCCAGAGAAGTCAAAGACAGTGCTTCTATACTAATTGCCAGGCGCTGAGACGAATGGCGCCAAGATCGAGCGTCTAAGACTTACGGTTCAAGAATTAGCCTCAGAAACAGTGGTTCTGAACATGCTGCCAATAGCTCGTCTGGGAAACATCCAGAGAAGTCCAAGATAGTGTTTTTTTAGACTGGCTGCCACGAGCTGAAACGAATGCAGCCAAGAGCGAGCGTCTGTGACTTACGGTTCAAGAGTTATTCACAGAAACATGGTTCTGAACTTTGCTGCCAGACGCGAAAGCGAAAATAACCAAGATCGAGCTTCTAGGATTTACTTGTCAATAGCTCGCCTGGGAAACATCCAGAGAAGTCAAAGACAGTGCTTCTATACTAATTGCCAGGCGCTGAGACGAATGGCGCCAAGATCGAGCGTCTAAGACTTACGGTTCAAGAATTAGCCTCAGAAACAGTGGTTCTGAACATGCTGCCAATAGCTCGTCTGGGAAACATCCAGAGAAGTCCAAGATAGTGTTTTTTAGACTGGCTGCCACGAGCTGAAACGAATGCAGCCAAGAGCGAGCGTCTGTGACTTACGGTTCAAGAGTTATTCACAGAAACATGGTTCTGAACTTTGCTGCCAGCCGCGAAAGCGAAAATAACCAAGATCGAGCTTCTAGGATTTACTTGTCAATAGCTCGCCTGGGAAACATCCAGAGAAGTCAAAGACAGTGCTTCTATACTAATTGCCAGGCGCTGAGACGAATGCCGCCAAGATCTAGCGTCTATGACTTACGGTTCAAGAATTAGCCTCAGAAACAGTGGGAAACAGTGCTTCTATACTAATTGCCAGGCGCTGAGACGAATGCCGCCAAGTGCGAGCGTCTATGACTTACGGTTCAAGAATTAGCCTCAGAAACAGTGGTTCTGAACATGCTGCCAATAGCTCGCCTGGGAAACATCCAGAGAAGTCCAAGATTGTGTTTTTTAGACTGGCTGCCACGAGCTGAAACGAATGCAGCCAAGAGCGAGCGTCTGTGACTTACGGTTCAAAAGTTATTCACAGAAACATGGTTCTGAACTTTGCTGCCAGCCGCGAAAGCGAAAATAACCAAGATCGAGCGTCTAGGATTTACTTGTCAAAAGCTCGCCTGGGAAACATCCAGAGAAGTCAAAGACAGTGCTTCTATACTAATTGCCAGGCGCTGAGACGAATGCCGCCAAGATCTAGCGTCTATGACTTACGGTTCAAGAATTAGCCTCAGAAACAGTGGGAAACAGTGCTTCTATACTAATTGCCAGGCGCTGAGACGAATGCCGCCAAGATCTAGCGTCTATGACTTACGGTTCAAGAATTAGCCTCAGAAACAGTGGGAAACAGTGCTTCTATACTAATTGCCAGGCGCTGAGACGAATGCCGCCAAGATCGAGCGTCTATGACTTACGGTTCAAGAATTAGCCTCAGAAACAGTGGTTCTGAACATGCTGCCAATAGCTCGCCTGGGAAACATCCAGATAAGTCCAAGATTGTGTTTTTTAGACTGGCTGCCACGAGCTGAAACGAATGCAGCCAAGAGCGAGCGTCTGTGACTTATGGTTCAAAAGTTATTCACAGAAACATGGTTCTGAACTTTGCTGCCAGCCGCGAAAGCGAAAATAACCAAGATCGAGCGTCTAGGATTTACTTGTCAAAAGCTCGCCTGGGAAACATCCAGAGAAGTCAAAGACAGTGCTTCTATACTAATTGCCAGGCGCTGAGACGAATGCCGCCAAGATCTAGCGTCTATGACTTACGGTTCAAGAATTAGCCTCAGAAACAGTGGGAAACAGTGCTTCTATACTAATTGCCAGGCGCTGAGACGAATGCCGCCAAGATCTAGCGTCTATGACTTACGGTTCAAGAATTAGCCTCAGAAACAGTGGGAAACAGTGCTTCTATACTAATTGCCAGGCGCTGAGACGAATGCCGCCAAGATCGAGCGTCTATGACTTACGGTTCAAGAATTAGCCTCAGAAACAGTGGTTCTGAACATGCTGCCAATAGCTCGCCTGGGAAACATCCAGAGAAGTCCAAGATTGTGTTTTTTAGACTGGCTGCCACGAGCTGAAACGAATGCAGCCAAGAGCGAGCGTCTGTGACTTACGGTTCAAAAGTTATTCACAGAAACATGGTTCTGAACTTTGCTGCCAGCCGCGAAAGCGAAAATAACCAAGATCGAGCTTCTAGGATTTACTTGTCAATAGCTCGCCTGGGAAACATCCAGAGAAGTCAAAGACAGTGCTTCTATACTAATTGCCAGGCGCTGAGACGAATGGCGCCAAGATCGAGCGTCTAAGACTTACGGTTCAAGAATTAGCCTCAGAAACAGTGGTTCTGAACATGCTGCCAATAGCTCGGCTGGGAAACATCCAGAGAAGTCCAAGATAGTGTTTTTTAGACTGGCTGCCACGAGCTGAAACGAATGCAGCCAAGAGCGAGCGTCTGTGACTTACGGTTCAAGAGTTATTCACAGAAACATGGTTCTGAACTTTGCTGCCAGCCGCGAAAGCGAAAATAACCAAGATCGAGCTTCTAGGATTTACTTGTCAATAGCTCGCCTGGGAAACATCCAGAGAAGTCAAAGACAGTGCTTCTATACTAATTGCCAGGCGCTGAGACGAATGCCGCCAAGATCTAGCGTCTATGACTTACGGTTCAAGAATTAGCCTCAGAAACAGTGGGAAACAGTGCTTCTATACTAATTGCCAGGCGCTGAGACGAATGCCGCCAAGATCTAGCGTCTATGACTTACGGTTCAAGAATTAGCCTCAGAAACAGTGGGAAACAGTGCTTCTATACTAATTGCCAGGCGCTGAGACGAATGCCGCCAAGATCTAGCGTCTATGACTTACGGTTCAAGAATTAGCCTCAGAAACAGTGGGAAACAGTGCTTCTATACTAATTGCCAGGCGCTGAGACGAATGCCGCCAAGATCGAGCGTCTATGACTTACGGTTCAAGAATTAGCCTCAGAAACAGTGGTTCTGAACATGCTGCCAATAGCTCGGCTGGGAAACATCCAGAGAAGTCCAAGATTGTGTTTTTTAGACTGGCTGCCACGAGCTGAAACGAATGCAGCCAAGAGCGAGCGTCTGTGACTTACGGTTCAAGAGTTATTCACAGAAACATGGTTCTGAACTTTGCTGCCAGCCGCGAAAGCGAAAATAACCAAGATCGAGCGTCTAGGATTTACTTGTCAATAGCTCGCCTGGGAAACATCCATAGAAGTCAAAGACAGTGCTTCTATACTAATTGCCAGGCGCTGAGACGAATGCCGCCAAGATCGAGCGTCTAAGACTTACGGTTCAAGAATTAGCCTCAGAAACAGTGGTTCTGAACATGCTGCCAATAGCTCGCCTGGGAAACATCCAGAGAAGTCCAAGATAGTGTTTTTTAGACTGGCTGCCACGAGCTGAAACGAATGCAGCCAAGAGCGAGCGTCTGTGACTTACGGTTCAAGAGTTATTCACAGAAACATGGTTCTGAACTTTGCTGCCAGCCGCGAAAGCGAAAATAACCAAGATCGAGCGTCTAGGATTTACTTGTCAATAGCTCGCCTGGGAAACATCCAGAGAAGTCAAAGACAGTGCTTCTATACTAATTGCCAGGCGCTGAGACGAATGCCGCCACGATCTAGCGTCTATGACTTACGGTTCAAGAATTAGCCTCAGAAACAGTGGGAAACAGTGCTTCTATACTAATTGCCAGGCGCTGAGACGAATGCCGCCAAGATCGAGCGTCTATGACTTACGGTTCAAGAATTAGCCTCAGAAACAGTGGTTCTGAACATGCTGCCAATAGCTCGCCTGGGAAACATCCAGAGAAGTCCAAGATTGTGTTTTTTAGACTGGCTGCCACGAGCTGAAACGAATGCAGCCAAGAGCGAGCGTCTGTGACTTACGGTTCAAAAGTTATTCACAGAAACATGGTTCTGAACTTTGCTGCCAGCCGCGAAAGCGAAAATAACCAAGATCGAGCTTCTAGGATTTACTTGTCAATAGCTCGCATGGGAAACATCCAGAGAAGTCAAAGACAGTGCTTCTATACTAATTGCCAGGCGCTGAGACGAATGGCACCAAGATCGAGCGTCTAAGACTTACGGTTCAAGAATTAGCCTCAGAAACAGTGGTTCTGAACATGCTGGCAATACCTCGTCTGGGAAACATCCAGAGAAGTCCAAGATAGTGTTTTTTAGACTGGCTGCCACGAGCTGAAACGAATGCAGCCAAGAGCGAGCGTCTGTGACTTACGGTTCAAGAGTTATTCACAGAAACATGGTTCTGAACTTTGCTGCCAGCCGCGAAAGCGAAAATAACCAAGATCGAGCGTCTAGGATTTACTTGTCAATAGCTCGCCTGGGAAACATCCAGAGAAGTCAAAGACAGTGCTTCTATACTAATTGCCAGGCGCTGAGACGAATGCCGCCAAGATCTAGCGTCTATGACTTACGGTTCAAGAATTAGCCTCAGAAACAGTGGGAAACAGTGCTTCTATACTAATTGCCAGGCGCTGAGACGAATGCCGCCAAGATCGAGCGTCTATGACTTACGGTTCAAGAATTAGCCTCAGAAACAGTGGTTCTGAACATGCTGCCAATAGCTCGCCTGGGAAACATCCAGAGAGGTCCAAGATTGTTTTTTTAGACTGGCTGCCACGAGCTGAAACGAATGCAGCCAAGAGCGAGCGTCTGTGACTTACGGTTCAAGAGTTATTCACAGAAACATGGTTCTGAACTTTGCTGCCAGCCGCGAAAGCGAAAATAACCAAGATCGAGCGTCTAGGATTTACTTGTCAATAGCTCGCCTGGGAAACATCCAGAGAAGTCAAAGACCGTGCTTCTATACTAATTGCCAGGCGCTGAGACGAATGCCGCCAAGATCTAGCGTCTATGACTTACGGTTCAAGAATTAGCCTCAGAAACAGTGGGAAACAGTGCTTCTATACTAATTGCCAGGCGCTGAGACGAATGCCGCCAAGATCTAGCGTCTATGACTTACGGTTCAAGAATTAGCCTCAGAAACAGTGGGAAACAGTGCTTCTATACTAATTGCCAGGCGCTGAGACGAATGCCGCCAAGATCGAGCGTCTATGACTTACGGTTCAAGAATTAGCCTCAGAAACAGTGGTTCTGAACATGCTGCCAATAGCTCGCCTGGGAAACATCCAGAGAAGTCCAAGATTGTGTTTTTTAGACTGGCTGCCACGAGCTGAAACGAATGCAGCCAAGAGCGAGCGTCTGTGACTTACGGTTCAAGAGTTATTCACAGAAACATGGTTCTGAACTTTGCTGCCAGCCGCGAAAGCGAAAATAACCAAGATCGAGCGTCTAGGATTTACTTGTCAATAGCTCGCCTGGGAAACATCCAGAGAAGTCAAAGACAGTGCTTCTATACTAATTGCCAGGCGCTGAGACGAATGCCGCCAAGATCTAGCGTCTATGACTTACGGTTCAAGAATTAGCCTCAGAAACAGTGGGAAACAGTGCTTCTATACTAATTGCCAGGCGCTGAGACGAATGCCGCCAAGTGCGAGCGTCTATGACTTACGGTTCAAGAATTAGCCTCAGAAACAGTGGTTCTGAACATGCTGCCAATAGCTCACCTGGGAAACATCCAGAGAAGTCCAAGATTGTGTTTTTTAGACTGGCTGCCACGAGCTGAAACGAATGCAGCCAAGAGCGAGCGTCTGTGACTTACGGTTCAAGAGTTATTCACAGAAACATGGTTCTGAACTTTGCTGCCAGCCGCGAAAGCGAAAATAACCAAGATCGAGCGTCTAGGATTTACTTGTCAATAGCTCGCCTGGGAAACATCCAGAGAAGTCAAAGACAGTGCTTCTATACTAATTGCCAGGCGCTGAGACGAATGCCGCCAAGATCTAGCGTCTATGACTTACGGTTCAAGAATTAGCCTCAGAAACAGTGGGAAACAGTGCTTCTATACTAATTGCCAGGCGCTGAGACGAATGCCGCCAAGATCGAGCGTCTATGACTTACGGTTCAAGAATTAGCCTAAGAAACAGTGGTTCTGAACATGCTGCCAATAGCTCGTCTGGGAATCATCCAGAGAAGTCCAAGATTGTGTTTTTTAGACTGGCTACCACGAGCTGAAACGAATGCAGCCAACAGCGAGCGTCTGTGACTTACGGTTCAAAAGTTATTCACAGAAACATGGTTCTGAACTTTGCTGCCAGCCGCGAAAGCGAAAATAACCAAGATCGAGCGTCTAGGATTTACTTGTCAAAAGCTCGCCTGGGAAACATCCAGAGAAGTCAAAGACAGTGCTTCTATACTAATTGCCAGGCGCTGAGACGAATGCCGCCAAGATCGAGCGTCTATGACTTACGGTTCAAGAATTAGCCTCAGAAACAGTGGGAAACAGTGCTTCTATACTAATTGCCAGGCGCTGAGACGAATGCCGCCAAGATCGAGCGTCTATGACTTACGGTTCAAGAATTAGCCTCAGAAACAGTGGTTCTGAACATGCTGCCAATAGCTCGCCTGGGAAACATCCAGAGAAGTCCAATATTGTGTTTATTAGACTGGCTGCCACGAGCTGAAACGAATGCAGCCAAGAGCGAGCGTCTGTGACTTACGGTTCAAGAGTTATTCACAGAAACATGGTTCTGAACTTTGCTGCCAGCCGCGAAAGCGAAAATAACCAAGATCGAGCTTCTAGGATTTACTTGTCAATAGCTCGCCTGGGAAACATCCAGAGAAGTCAAAGACAGTGCTTCTATACTAATTGCCAGGCGCTGAGACGAATGGCGCCAAGATCGAGCGTCTAAGACTTACGGTTCAAGAATTAGCCTCAGAAACAGTGGTTCTGAACATGCTGCCAATAGCTCGTCTGGGAAACATCCAGAGAAGTCCAAGATAGTGTTTTTTAGACTGGCTGCCACGAGCTGAAACGAATGCACCCAAGAGCGAGCGTCTGTGACTTACGGTTCAAGAGTTATTCACAGAAACATGGTTCTGAACTTTGCTGCCAGCCGCGAAAGCGAAAATAACCAAGATCGAGCGTCTAGGATTTACTTGTCAATAGCTCGCCTGGGAAACATCCAGAGAAGTCAAAGACAGTGCTTCTATACTAATTGCCAGTCGCTGAGACGAATGCCGCCAAGATCTAGCGTCTATGACTTACGGTTCAAGAATTAGCCTCAGAAACAGTGGGAAACAGTGCTTCTATACTAATTGCCAGGCGCTGAGACGAATGCCACCAAGATCGAGCGTCTATGACTTACGGTTCAAGAATTAGCCTCAGAAACAGTGGTTCTGAACATGCTGCCAATAGCTCGCCTGGGAAACATCCAGAGAAGTCCAAGATAGTGTTTTTTAGACTGGCTGCCACGAGCTGAAACGAATGCAGCCAAGAGCGAGCGTCTGTGACTTACGGTTCAAGAGTTATTCACAGAAACATGGTTCTGAACTTTGCTGCCAGCCGCGAAAGCGAAAATAACCAAGATCGAGCGTCTAGGATTTACTTGTCAATAGCTCGCCTGGGAAACATCCAGAGAAGTCAAATACAGTGCTTATATACTAATTGCCAGGCGCTGAGACGAATGCCGCCAAGATCTAGCGTCTATGACTTACGCTTCAAGAATTAGCCTCAGAAACAGTGGGAAACAGTGCTTCTATACTAATTGCCAGGCGCTGAGACGAATGCCGCCAAGATCTAGCGTCTATGACTTACGGTTCAAGAATTAGCCTCAGAAACAGTGGGAAACAGTGCTTCTATACTAATTGCCAGACGCTGAGACGAATGCCGCCAAGATCGAGCGTCTATGACTTACGGTTCAAGAATTAGCCTCAGAAACAGTGGGAAACAGTGCTTCTATACTAATTGCCAGGCGCTGAGACGAATGCCGCCAAGATCTAGCGTCTATGACTTACGGTTCAAGAATTAGCCTCAGAAACAGTGGGAAACAGTGCTTCTATACTAATTGCCAGGCGCTGAGACGAATGCCGCCAAGATCGAGCGTCTATGACTTACGGTTCAAGAATTAGCCTCAGAAACAGTGGTTCTGAACATGCTGCCAATAGCTCGGCTGGGAAACATCCAGAGAAGTCCAAGATTGTGTTTTTTAGACTGGCTGCCACGAGCTGAAACGAATGCAGCCAAGAGCGAGCGTCTGTGACTTACGGTTCAAGAGTTATTCACAGAAACATGGTTCTGAACTTTGCTGCCAGCCGCGAAAGCGAAAATAACCAAGATCGAGCGTCTAGGATTTACTTGTCAATAGCTCGCCTGGGAAACATCCAGAGAAGTCAAAGACAGTGCTTCTATACTAATTGCCAGGCGCTGAGACGAATGCCGCCACGATCTAGCGTCTATGACTTACGGTTCAAGAATTAGCCTCAGAAACAGTGGGAAACAGTGCTTCTATACTAATTGCCAGGCGCTGAGACGAATGCCGCCAAGATCGAGCGTCTATGACTTACGGTTCAAGAATTAGCCTCAGAAACAGTGGTTCTGAACATGCTGCCAATAGCTCGCCTGGGAAACATCCAGAGAGGTCCAAGATTGTGTTTTTAGACTGGCTGCCACGAGCTGAAACGAATGCAGCCAAGAGCGAGCGTCTGTGACTTACGGTTCAAGAGTTATTCACAGAAACATGGTTCTGAACTTTGCTGCCAGCCGCGAAAGCGAAAATAACCAAGATCGAGCGTCTAGGATTTACTTGTCAATAGCTCGCCTGGGAAACATCCAGAGAAGTCAAAGACAGTGCTTCTATACTAATTGCCAGGCGCTGAGACAAATGCCGCCAAGATCTAGCGTCTATGACTTACTGTTCAAGAATTAGCCTCAGAAACAGTGGGAAACAGTGCTTCTATACTAATTGCCAGGCGCTGAGACGAATGCCGCCAAGTGCGAGCGTCTATGACTTACGGTTCAAGAATTAGCCTCAGAAACAGTGGGAAACAGTGCTTCTATACTAATTGCCAGGCGCTGAGACGAATGCCGCCAAGATCGAGCGTCTATGACTTACGGTTCAAGAATTAGCCTCAGAAACAGTGGTTCTGAACATGCTGCCAATAGCTCGCCTGGGAAACATCCAGAGAAGTCCAAGATTGTGTTTTTTAGACTGGCTGCCACGAGCTGAAACGAATGCAGCCAAGAGCGAGCGTCTGTGACTTACGGTTCAAGAGTTATTCACAGAAACATGGTTCTGAACTTTGCTGCCAGCCGCGAAAGCGAAAATAACCAAGATCGAGCGTCTAGGATTTACTTGTCAATAGCTCGCCTGGGAAACATCCAGAGAAGTCAAAGACAGTGCTTCTATACTAATTGCCAGGCGCTGAGACGAATGCCTCCAAGATCTAGCGTCTATGACTTACGGTTCAAGAATTAGCCTCAGAAACAGTGGGAAACAGTGCTTCTATACTAACTGCCAGGCGCTGAGACGAATGCCGCCAAGTGCGAGCGTCTATGACTTACGGTTCAAGAATTAGCCTCAGAAACAGTGGTTCTGAACATGCTGCCAATAGCTCGCCTGGGAAACATCCAGAGAAGTCCAAGATTGTGTTTTTTAGACTGGCTGCCACGAGCTGAAACGAATGCAGCCAAGAGCGAGCGTCTGTGACTTACGGTTCAAGAGTTATTCACAGAAACATGGTTCTGAACTTTGCTGCCAGCCGCGAAAGCGAAAATAACCAAGATCGAGCGTCTAGGATTTACTTGTCAATAGCTCGCCTGGGAAACATCCAGAGAAGTCAAAGACAGTGCTTCTATACTAATTGCCAGGCGCTGAGACGAATGCCGCCAAGATCTAGCGTCTATGACTTACGGTTCAAGAATTAGCCTCAGAAACAGTGGGAAACAGTGCTTCTATACTAATTGCCAGGCGCTGAGACGAATGCCTCCAAGTGCGAGCGTCTATGACTTACGGTTCAAGAATTAGCCTCAGAAACAGTGGTTCTGAACATGCTGCCAATAGCTCGCCTGGGAAACATCCAGAGAAGTCCAAGATTGTGTTTTTTAGACTGGCTGCCACGAGCTGAAACGAATGCAGCCAAGAGCGAGCGTCTGTGACTTACGGTTCAAGAGTTATTCACAGAAACATGGTTCTGAACTTTGCTGCCAGCCGCGAAAGCGAAAATAACCAAGATCGAGCGTCTAGGATTTACTTGTCAATAGCTCGCCTGGGAAACATCCAGAGAAGTCAAAGACAGTGCTTCTATACTAATTGCCAGGCGCTGAGACGAATGCCGCCAAGATCTAGCGTCTATGACTTACGGTTCAAGAATTAGCCTCAGAAACAGTGGGAAACAGTGCTTCTATACTAATTGCCAGGCGCTGAGACGAATGCCGCCAAGATCGAGCGTCTATGACTTACGGTTCAAGAATTAGCCTAAGAAACAGTGGTTCTGAACATGCTGCCAATAGCTCGTCTGGGAAACATCCAGAGAAGTCCAAGATTGTGTTTTTTAGACTGGCTACCACGAGCTGAAACGAATGCAGCCAAGAGCGAGCGTCTGTGACTTACGGTTCAAAAGTTATTCACAGAAACATGGTTCTGAACTTTGCTGCCAGCCGCGAAAGCGAAAATAACCAAGATCGAGCGTCTAGGATTTACTTGTCAAAAGCTCGCCTGGGAAACATCCAGAGAAGTCAAAGACAGTGCTTCTATACTAATTGCCAGGCGCTGAGACGAATGCCGCCAAGATCTAGCGTCTATGACTTACGGTTCAAGAATTAGCCTCAGAAACAGTGGGAAACAGTGCTTCTATACTAATTGCCAGGCGCTGAGACGAATGCCGCCAAGATCTAGCGTCTATGACTTACGGTTCAAGAATTAGCCTCAGAAACAGTGGGAAACAGTGCTTCTATACTAATTGCCAGGCGCTGAGACGAATGCCGCCAAGATCGAGCGTCTATGACTTACGGTTCAAGAATTAGCCTCAGAAACAGTGGTTCTGAACATGCTGCCAATAGCTCGGCTGGGAAACATCCAGAGAAGTCCAAGATTGTGTTTTTTAGACTGGCTGCCACGAGCTGAAACGAATGCAGCCAAGAGCGAGCGTCTGTGACTTACGGTTCAAGAGTTATTCACAGAAACATGGTTCTGAACTTTGCTGCCAGCCGCGAAAGCGAAAATAACCAAGATCGAGCGTCTAGGATTTACTTGTCAATAGCTCGCCTGGGAAACATCCATAGAAGTCAAAGACAGTGCTTCTATACTAATTGCCAGGCGCTGAGACGAATGCCGCCAAGATCGAGCGTCTAAGACTTACGGTTCAAGAATTAGCCTCAGAAACAGTGGTTCTGAACATGCTGCCAATAGCTCGCCTGGGAAACATCCAGAGAAGTCCAAGATAGTGTTTTTTAGACTGGCTGCCACGAGCTGAAACGAATGCAGCCAAGAGCGAGCGTCTGTGACTTACGGTTCAAGTTATTCACAGAAACATGGTTCTGAACTTTGCTGCCAGCCGCGAAAGCGAAAATAACCAAGATCGAGCGTCTAGGATTTACTTGTCAATAGCTCGCCTGGGAAACATCCAGAGAAGTCAAAGACAGTGCTTCTATACTAATTGCCAGGCGCTGAGACGAATGCCGCCACGATCTAGCGTCTATGACTTACGGTTCAAGAATTAGCCTCAGAAACAGTGGGAAACAGTGCTTCTATACTAATTGCCAGGCGCTGAGACGAATGCCGCCAAGATCGAGCGTCTATGACTTACGGTTCAAGAATTAGCCTCAGAAACAGTGGTTCTGAACATGCTGCCAATAGCTCGCCTGGGAAACATCCAGAGAGGTCCAAGATTGTGTTTTTAGACTGGCTGCCACGAGCTGAAACGAATGCAGCCAAGAGCGAGCGTCTGTGACTTACGGTTCAAGAGTTATTCACAGAAACATGGTTCTGAACTTTGCTGCCAGCCGCGAAAGCGAAAATAACCAAGATCGAGCGTCTAGGATTTACTTGTCAATAGCTCGCCTGGGAAACATCCAGAGAAGTCAAAGACCGTGCTTCTATACTAATTGCCAGGCGCTGAGACGAATGCCGCCAAGATCTAGCGTCTATGACTTACGGTTCAAGAATTAGCCTCAGAAACAGTGGGAAACAGTGCTTCTATACTAATTGCCAGGCGCTGAGACGAATGCCGCCAAGATCTAGCGTCTATGACTTACGGTTCAAGAATTAGCCTCAGAAACAGTGGGAAACAGTGCTTCTATACTAATTGCCAGGCGCTGAGACGAATGCCGCCAAGATCGAGCGTCTATGACTTACGGTTCAAGAATTAGCCTCAGAAACAGTGGTTCTGAACATGCTGCCAATAGCTCGCCTGGGAAACATCCAGAGAAGTCCAAGATTGTGTTTTTTAGACTGGCTGCCACGAGCTGAAACGAATGCAGCCAAGAGCGAGCGTCTGTGACTTACGGTTCAAAAGTTATTCACAGAAACATGGTTCTGAACTTTGCTGCCAGCCGCGAAAGCGAAAATAACCAAGATCGAGCTTCTAGGATTTACTTGTCAATAGCTCGCCTGGGAAACATCCAGAGAAGTCAAAGACAGTGCTTCTATACTAATTGCCAGGCGCTGAGACGAATGGCACCAAGATCGAGCGTCTAAGACTTACGGTTCAAGAATTAGCCTCAGAAACAGTGGTTCTGAACATGCTGCCAATAGCTCGTCTGGGAAACATCCAGAGAAGTCCAAGATAGTGTTTTTTAGACTGGCTGCCACGAGCTGAAACGAATGCAGCCAAGAGCGAGCGTCTGTGACTTACGGTTCAAGAGTTATTCACAGAAACATGGTTCTGAACTTTGCTTCCAGCCGCGAAAGCGAAAATAACCAAGATCGAGCGTCTAGGATTTACTTGTCAATAGCTCGCCTGGGAAACATCCAGAGAAGTCAAAGACAGTGCTTCTATACTAATTGCCAGGCGCTGAGACGAATGCCGCCAAGATCTAGCGTCTATGACTTACGGTTCAAGAATTAGCCTCAGAAACAGTGGGAAACAGTGCTTCTATACTAATTGCCAGGCGCTGAGACGAATGCCGCCAAGTGCGAGCGTCTATGACTTACGGTTCAAGAATTAGCCTCAGAAACAGTGGTTCTGAACATGCTGCCAATAGCTCGCCTGGGAAACATCCAGAGAAGTCCAAGATTGTGTTTTTTAGACTGGCTGCCACGAGCTGAAACGAATGCAGCCAAGAGCGAGCGTCTGTGACTTACGGTTCAAGAGTTATTCACAGAAACATGGTTCTGAACTTTGCTGCCAGCCGCGAAAGCGAAAATAACCAAGATCGAGCGTCTAGGATTTACTTGTCAATAGCTCGCCTGGGAAACATCCAGAGAAGTCAAAGACAGTGCTTCTATACTAATTGCCAGGCGCTGAGACGAATGCCGCCAAGATCTAGCGTCTATGACTTACGGTTCAAGAATTAGCCTCAGAAACAGTGGGAAACAGTGCTTCTATACTAATTGCCAGGCGCTGAGACGAATGCCGCCAAGATCGAGCGTCTATGACTTACGGTTCAAGAATTAGCCTAAGAAACAGTGGTTCTGAACATGCTGCCAATAGCTCGTCTGGGAATCATCCAGAGAAGTCCAAGATTGTGTTTTTTAGACTGGCTACCACGAGCTGAAACGAATGCAGCCAAGAGCGAGCGTCTGTGACTTACGGTTCAAAAGTTATTCACAGAAACATGGTTCTGAACTTTGCTGCCAGCCGCGAAAGCGAAAATAACCAAGATCGAGCGTCTAGGATTTACTTGTCAAAAGCTCGCCTGGGAAACATCCAGAGAAGTCAAAGACAGTGCTTCTATACTAATTGCCAGGCGCTGAGACGAATGCCGCCAAGATCTAGCGTCTATGACTTACGGTTCAAGAATTAGCCTCAGAAACAGTGGTTCTGAATATGCTGCCAATAGCTCGCCTGGGAAACATCCAGAGAAGTCCAAGATTGTGTTTTTTAGACTGGCTGGCACGAGCTGAAACGAATGCAGCCAAGAGCGAGCGTCTGTGACTTACGGTTTAAGAGTTATTCACAGAAACATGGTTCTGAACTTTGCTGCCAGCCGCGAAAGCGAAAATAACCAAGATCGAGCGTCTAGGATTTACTTGTCAATAGCTCGCCTGGGAAACATCCAGAGAAGTCAAAGACAGTGCTTCTATACTAATTGCCAGGCGCTGAGGACGAATGCCGCCAAGATCTAGCGTCTATGACTTACGGTTCAAGAATTAGCCTCAGAAAACAGTGGGAAACAGTGCTTCTATACTAATTGCCAGGCGCTGAGACGAATGCCGCCAAGATCGAGCGTCTATGACTTACGGTTCAAGAATTAGCCTCAGAAACAGTGGTTCTGAACATGCTGCCAATAGCTCGCCTGGGAAACATCCAGAGAAGTCCAAGATAGTGTTTTTTAGACTGGCTGCCACGAGCTGAAACGAATGCAGCCAAGAGCGAGCGTCTGTGACTTACGGTTCAAGAGTTATTCACAGAAACAAAATGTTTGAGGGGCTATTGAGGGACTATATACAGGATTATGTGACAATAAATAGCATTATAAGTGACAGCCAGCACGGTTTTACTAAGGACAGAAGTTGTCAAACTAACCTAATCTGTTTTTATGAAGAGGTGAGCAGAAGTTTAGACAGAGGGGTCGCTGTGGATTTAGTGTTTTTGGACTTTGCAAAGGGCATTTGACACTGTCCCCCATAGACGCCTAATGGGTAAATTAAGGACTATAGGTTTAGAAAATATAGTTTGTAATTGGATTGAGAATTGGCTCAAGGACCGTATCCAGAGAGTTGTGGTCAATGATTCCTACTCTGAATGGTCCCCGGTTATAAGTGGTGTACCCCAGGGTTCAGTGCTGGGACCACTATTATTCAACTTATTTATTAATGATATAGAGGAAGGGATTAATAGCACTATTTCTATTTTTGCAGATGACACCAAGCTATGTAATATAGTTCAGACTATGGAAGATGTTCATGAATTACAGGCAGATTTAAACAAACTAAGTGTTTGGGCGTCCACTTGGCAAATGAAGTTTAATGTAGATAAATGTAAAGTTATGCATCTTGGTACCAACAACCTGCATGCATCATATGTCCTAGGGGGAGCTACACTGGCGGATTCACTTGTTGAGAAGGATCTGGGTGTTCTTGTAAATCATAAACTCAATAACAGCATGCAGTGTCAATCAGCTGCTTCAAAGGCCAGCAGGATATTGTCGTGTATTAAAAGAGGCATGGACTCGCGGGGACAGGGATGTAATATTACCACTTTACAAAGCATTAGTGAGGCCCCATCTAGAATATGCAGTTCAGTTTCTGGGCTCCAGTTCATAGAAAGGATGCCCTGGAGTTGGAAAAATACAAAGAAGAGCAACGAAGCTAATAAGGGGCATGGAGAATTTAAGTTATGAGGAAAGATTGAAAGAATTAAACCTATTTAGCCTTGAAAAAAGAAGACTAAGGGGGGACATGATTAACTTATATAAATATATTAATGGCACATACAAAAAATATGGTGAAATCCTGTTCCTTGTAAAACCCCCTCAAAAAACAAGGGGGCACTCCCTCCGTCTGGAGAAAAAAAGGTTCAAGCTGCAGAGGCGACAAGGCTTCTTTACAGTGAGAACTGTGAATTTATGGAATAGCCTACCGCAGGAGCTGGTCACAGCAGGGACAGTAGATGGCTTTAAAAAAGGGTTAGATAATTTCCTAGAACAAAAAAATATTAGCTCCTATGTGTAGAAATTTTTCCTTCCCTTTTCCCTTCCCTTGGTTGAACTTGATGGACATGTGTCTTTTTTCAGCCGTACTAACTATGTAACTATGTAACTATGTAACTATGGTTCTGAACTTTGCTGCCAGCCGCGAAAGCGAAACTAACCAAGATCGAGCTTCTAGGATTTACTTGTCAATAGCTCGCCTGGGAAACATCCAGAGAAGTCAAAGACAGTGCTTCTATACTAATTGCCAGGCGCTGAGACGAATGCCGCCAAGATCTAGCGTCTATGACTTACGGTTCAAGAATTAGCCTCAGAAACAGTGGGAAACAGTGCTTCTATACTAATTGCCAGGCGCTGAGACGAATGCCGCCAAGATCGAGCGTCTATGACTTACGGTTCAAGAATTAGCCTCAGAAACAGTGGTTCTGAACATGCTGCCAATAGCTCGCCTGGGAAACATCCAGAGAAGTCCAAGATTGTGTTTATTAGACTGGCTGCCACGAGCTGAAACGAATGCAGCCAAGAGCGAGCATCTGTGACTTACGGTTCAAGAGTTATTCACAGAAACATGGTTCTGAACTTTGCTGCCAGCCGCGAAAGCGAAAATAACCAAGATCGAGCGTCTAGGATTTACTTGTCAATAGCTCGCCTGGGAAACATCCAGAGAAGTCAAAGACAGTGCTTCTATACTAATTGCCAGGCGCTGAGACGAATGCCGCCAAGATCGAGCGTCTATGACTTACGGTTCAAGAATTAGCCTCAGAAACAGTGATTCTGAACATGCTGCCAATAGCTCGCCTGGGAAACATCCAGAGAAGTTCAAGATAGTGTTTTTTAGACTGGCTGCCACGAGCTGAAACGAATGCAGCCAAGAGCGAGCGTCTGTGACTTACGGTTCAAGAGTTATTCACAGAAACATGGTTCTGAACTTTGCTGCCAGTCGCGAAAGCGAAAATAACCAAGATCGAGCGTCTAGGATTTACTTGTCAATAGCTCGCCTGGGAAACATCCAGAGAAGTCAAAGACAGTGCTTCTATACTAATTGCCAGGCGCTGAGACGAATGCCGCCAAGATCTAGCGTCTATGACTTACGGTTCAAGAATTAGCCTCAGAAACAGTGGGAAACAGTGCTTCTATACTAATTGCCAGACGCTGAGACGAATGCCGCCAAGATCGAGCGTCTATGACTTACGGTTCAAGAATTAGCCTCAGAAACAGTGGGAAACAGTGCTTCTATACTAATTGCCAGGCGCTGAGACGAATGCCGCCAAGATCTAGCGTCTATGACTTACGGTTCAAGAATTAGCCTCAGAAACAGTGGGAAACAGTGCTTCTATACTAATTGCCAGACGCTGAGACGAATGCCGCCAAGATCGAGCGTCTATGACTTACGGTTCAAGAATTAGCCTCAGAAACAGTGGGAAACAGTGCTTCTATACTAATTGCCAGGCGCTGAGACGAATGCCGCCAAGATCGAGCGTCTATGACTTACGGTTCAAGAATTAGCCTTTAGAAACAGTGGTTCTGAACATGCTGCCGATAGCTCGGCTGGGAAACATCCAGAGAAGTCCAAGATTGTGTTTTTTAGACTGGCTGCCACGAGCTGAAACGAATGCAGCCAAGAGCGAGCGTCTGTGCCTTACGGTTCAAGAGTTATTCACAGAAACATGGTTCTGAACTTTGCTGCCAGCCGCGAAAGCGAAAATAACCAAGATCGAGCGTCTAGGATTTACTTGTCAATAGCTCGCCTGGGAAACATCCAGAGAAGTCAAAGACAGTGCTTCTATACTAATTGCCAGGCGCTGAGACGAATGCCGCCAAGATCGAGCGTCTAAGACTTACGGTTCAAGAATTAGCCTCAGAAACAGTGGTTCTGAACATGCTGCCAATAGCTCGCCTGGGAAACATCCAGAGAAGTCCAAGATAGTGTTTTTTAGACGGGCTGCCACGAGCTCAAACGAATGCAGCCAAGAGCGAGCGTCTGTGACTTACGGTTCAACAGTTATTCACAGAAACATGGTTCTGAACTTTGCTGCCAGCCGCGAAAGCGAAAATAACCAAGATCGAGCGTCTAGGATTTACTTGTCAATAGCTCGCCTGGGAAACATCCAGAGAAGTCAAAGACAGTGCTTCTATACTAATTGCCAGGCGCTGAGACGAATGCCGCCAAGATCTAGCGTCTATGACTTACGCTTCAAGAATTAGCCTCAGAAACAGTGGGAAACAGTGCTTCTATACTAATTGCCAGGCGCTGAGACGAATGCCGCCAAGATCGAGCGTCTATGACTTACGGTTCAAGAATTAGCCTCAGAAACAGTGGTTCTGAACATGCTGCCAATAGCTCGCCTGGGAAACATCCAGAGAAGTCCAATATTGTGTTTATTAGACTGGCTGCCACGAGCTGAAACGAATGCAGCCAAGAGCGAGCGTCTGTGACTTACGGTTCAAGAGTTATTCACAGAAACATGGTTCTGAACTTTGCTGCCAGCCGCGAAAGCGAAAATAACCAAGATCGAGCTTCTAGGATTTACTTGTCAATAGCTCGCCTGGGAAACATCCAGAGAAGTCAAAGACAGTGCTTCTATACTAATTGCCAGGCGCTGAGACGAATGGCGCCAAGATCGAGCGTCTAAGACTTACGGTTCAAGAATTAGCCTCAGAAACAGTGGTTCTGAACATGCTGCCAATAGCTCGTCTGGGAAACATCCAGAGAAGTCCAAGATAGTGTTTTTTAGACTGGCTGCCACGAGCTGAAACGAATGCACCCAAGAGCGAGCGTCTGTGACTTACGGTTCAAGAGTTATTCACAGAAACATGGTTCTGAACTTTGCTGCCAGCCGCGAAAGCGAAAATAACCAAGATCGAGCGTCTAGGATTTACTTGTCAATAGCTCGCCTGGGAAACATCCAGAGAAGTCAAAGACAGTGCTTCTATACTAATTGCCAGGCGCTGAGACGAATGCCGCCAAGATCTAGCGTCTATGACTTACGCTTCAAGAATTAGCCTCAGAAACAGTGGGAAACAGTGCTTCTATACTAATTGCCAGGCGCTGAGACGAATGCCACCAAGATCGAGCGTCTATGACTTACGGTTCAAGAATTAGCCTCAGAAACAGTGGTTCTGAACATGCTGCCAATAGCTCGCCTGGGAAACATCCAGAGAAGTCCAAGATAGTGTTTTTTAGACTGGCTGCCACGAGCTGAAACGAATGCAGCCAAGAGCGAGCGTCTGTGACTTACGGTTCAAGAGTTATTCACAGAAACATGGTTCTGAACTTTGCTGCCAGCCGCGAAAGCGAAAATAACCAAGATCGAGCGTCTAGGATTTACTTGTCAATAGCTCGCCTGGGAAACATCCAGAGAAGTCAAATACAGTGCTTATATACTAATTGCCAGGCGCTGAGACGAATGCCGCCAAGATCTAGCGTCTATGACTTACGCTTCAAGAATTAGCCTCAGAAACAGTGGGAAACAGTGCTTCTATACTAATTGCCAGGCGCTGAGACGAATGCCGCCAAGATCTAGCGTCTATGACTTACGGTTCAAGAATTAGCCTCAGAAACAGTGGGAAACAGTGCTTCTATACTAATTGCCAGGCGCTGAGACGAATGCCGCCAAGATCTAGCGTCTATGACTTACGGTTCAAGAATTAGCCTCAGAAACAGTGGTTCTGAACATGCTGCCAATAGCTCGGCTGGGAAACATCCAGAGAAGTCCAAGATTGTGTTTTTTAGACTGGCTGCCACGAGCTGAAACGAATGCAGCCAAGAGCGAGCGTCTGTGACTTACGGTTCAAGAGTTATTCACAGAAACATGGTTCTGAACTTTGCTGCCAGCCGCGAAAGCGAAAATAACCAAGATCGAGCGTCTAGGATTTACTTGTCAATAGCTCGCCTGGGAAACATCCAGAGAAGTCAAAGACAGTGCTTCTATACTAATTGCCAGGCGCTGAGACGAATGCCGCCAAGATCGAGCGTCTATGACTTACGGTTCAAGAATTAGCCTCAGAAACAGTTGTTCTGAACATGCTGCCAATAGCTCGTCTGGGAAACATCCAGAGAAGTCCAAGATAGTGTTTTTTAGACTGGCTGCCACGAGCTGAAACGAATGCAGCCAAGAGCGAGCGTCTGTGACTTACGGTTCAAGAGTTATTCACAGAAACATGGTTCTGAACTTTGCTGCCAGCCGCGAAAGCGAAAATAACCAAGATCGAGCGTCTAGGATTTACTTGTCAATAGCTCGCCTGGGAAACATCCAGAGAAGTCAAAGACAGTGCTTCTATACTAATTGCCAGGCGCTGAGACGAATGCCGCCAAGATCTAGCGTCTATGACTTACGGTTCAAGAATTAGCCTCAGAAACAGTGGTTCTGAACATGCTGCCAATAGCTCGTCTGGGAAACATCCAGAGAAGTCCAAGATAGTGTTTTTTAGACTGGCTGCCACGAGCTGAAACGAATGCAGCCAAGAGCGAGCGTCTGTGACTTACGGTTCAAGAGTTATTCACAGAAACATGGTTCTGAACTTTGCTGCCAGCCGCGAAAGCGAAAATAACCAAGATCGAGCGTCTAGGATTTACTTGTCAATAGCTCGCCTGGGAAACATCCAGAGAAGTCAAAGACAGTGCTTCTATACTAATTGCCAGGCGCTGAGACGAATGCCGCCAAGATCGAGCGTCTAAGACTTACGGTTCAAGAATTAGCCTCAGAAACAGTGGTTCTGAACATGCTGCCAATAGCTCGCCTGGGAAACATCCAGAGAAGTCCAAGATAGTGTTTTTTAGACTGGCTGCCACGAGCTGAAACGAATGCAGCCAAGAGCGAGCGTCTGTGACTTACGGTTCAAGAGTTATTCACAGAAACATGGTTCTGAACTTTGCTGCCAGCCGCGAAAGCGAAAATAACCAAGATCGAGCGTCTAGGATTTACTTGTCAATAGCTCGCCTGGGAAACATCCAGAGAAGTCAAAGACAGTGCTTCTATACTAATTGCCAGGCGCTGAGACGAATGCCGCCACGATCTAGCGTCTATGACTTACGGTTCAAGAATTAGCCTCAGAAACAGTGGGAAACAGTGCTTCTATACTAATTGCCAGGCGCTGAGACGAATGCCGCCAAGATCGAGCGTCTAAGACTTACGGATCAAGAATTAGCCTCAGAAACAGTGGTTCTGAACATGCTGCCAATAGCTCGCCTGGGAAACATCCAGAGAAGTCCAAGATAGTGTTTTTTAGACTGGTTGCCACGAGCTGAAACGAATGCAGCCAAGAGCGAGCGTCTGTGACTTACGGTTCAAGAGTTATTCACAGAAACATGGTTCTGAACTTTGCTGCCAGCCGCGAAAGCGAAAATAACCAAGATCGAGCGTCTAGGATTTACTTGTCAATAGCTCGCCTGGGAAACATCCAGAGAAGTCAAAGACCGTGCTTCTATACTAATTGCCAGGCGCTGAGACGAATGCCGCCAAGATCTAGCGTCTATGACTTACGGTTCAAGAATTAGCCTCAGAAACAGTGGGAAACAGTGCTTCTATACTAATTGCCAGGCGCTGAGACGAATGCCGCCAAGATCTAGCGTCTATGACTTACGGTTCAAGAATTAGCCTCAGAAAAAGTGGGAAACAGTGCTTCTATACTAATTGCCAGGCGCTGAGACGAATGCCGCCAAGATCGAGCGTCTATGACTTACGGTTCAAGAATTAGCCTCAGAAACAGTGGTTCTGAACATGCTGCCAATAGCTCGGCTGGGAAACATCCAGAGAAGTCCAAGATTGTGTTTTTTAGACTGGCTGCCACGAGCTGAAACGAATGCAGCCAAGAGCGAGCGTCTGTGACTTACGGTTCAAGAGTTATTCACAGAAACATGGTTCTGAACTTAGCTGCCAGCCGCGAAAGCGAAAATAACCATGATCGAGCGTCTAGGATTTACTTGTCAATAGCTCGCCTGGGAAACATCCATAGAAGTCAAAGACAGTGCTTCTATACTAATTGCCAGGCGCTGAGACGAATGCCGCCAAGATCGAGCGTCTAAGACTTACGGTTCAAGAATTAGCCTCAGAAACAGTGGTTCTGAACATGCTGCCAATAGCTCGGCTGGGAAACATCCAGAGAAGTCCAAGATAGTGTTTTTTAGACTGGCTGCCACGAGCTGAAACGAATGCAGCCAAGAGCGAGCGTCTGTGACTTACGGTTCAAGAGTTATTCACAGAAACATGGTTCTGAACTTTGCTGCCAGTCGCGAAAGCGAAAATAACCAAGATCGAGCGTCTAGGATTTACTTGTCAATAGCTCGCCTGGGAAACATCCAGAGAAGTCAAAGACAGTGCTTCTATACTAATTGCCAGGCGCTGAGACGAATGCCGCCAAGATCTAGCGTCTATGACTTACGGTTCAAGAATTAGCCTCAGAAACAGTGGGAAACAGTGCTTCTATACTAATTGCCAGACGCTGAGACGAATGCCGCCAAGATCGAGCGTCTATGACTTACGGTTCAAGAATTAGCCTCAGAAACAGTGGGAAACAGTGCTTCTATACTAATTGCCAGGCGCTGAGACGAATGCCGCCAAGATCGAGCGTCTATGACTTACGGTTCAAGAATTAGCCTTTAGAAACAGTGGTTCTGAACATGCTGCCGATAGCTCGGCTGGGAAACATCCAGAGAAGTCCAAGATTGTGTTTTTTAGACTGGCTGCCACGAGCTGAAACGAATGCAGCCAAGAGCGAGCGTCTGTGCCTTACGGTTCAAGAGTTATTCACAGAAACATGGTTCTGAACTTTGCTGCCAGCCGCGAAAGCGAAAATAACCAAGATCGAGCGTCTAGGATTTACTTGTCAATAGCTCGCCTGGGAAACATCCAGAGAAGTCAAAGACAGGGCTTCTATACTAATTGCCAGGCGCTGAGACGAATGCCGCCAAGATCTAGCGTCTATGATTTACGGTTCAAGAATTAGCCTCAGAAACAGTGGGAAATAGTGCTTCTATACTAATTGCCAGGCGCTGAGACGAATGCCGCCAAGATCGAGCGTCTATGACTTACGGTTCAAGAATTAGCCTCAGAAACAGTGGTTCTGAACATGCTGCCAATAGCTCGCCTGGGAAACATCCAGAGAAGTCCAAGATAGTGTTTTTTAGACGGGCTGCCACGAGCTCAAACGAATGCAGCCAAGAGCGAGCGTCTGTGACTTACGGTTCAACAGTTATTCACAGAAACATGGTTCTGAACTTTGCTGCCAGCCGCGAAAGCGAAAATAACCAAGATCGAGCGTCTAGGATTTACTTGTCAATAGCTCGCCTGGGAAACATCCAGAGAAGTCAAAGACAGTGCTTCTATACTAATTGCCAGGCGCTGAGACGAATGCCGCCAAGATCTAGCGTCTATGACTTACGCTTCAAGAATTAGCCTCAGAAACAGTGGGAAACAGTGCTTCTATACTAATTGCCAGGCGCTGAGACGAATGCCGCCAAGATCGAGCGTCTATGACTTACGGTTCAAGAATTAGCCTCAGAAACAGTGGTTCTGAACATGCTGCCAATAGCTCGCCTGGGAAACATCCAGAGAAGTCCAAGATTGTGTTTATTAGACTGGCTGCCACGAGCTGAAACGAATGCAGCCAAGAGCGAGCGTCTGTGACTTACGGTTCAAGAGTTATTCACAGAAACATGGTTCTGAACTTTGCTGCCAGCCGCGAAAGCGAAAATAACCAAGATCGAGCTTCTAGGATTTACTTGTCAATAGCTCGCCTGGGAAACATCCAGAGAAGTCAAAGACAGTGCTTCTATACTAATTGCCAGGCGCTGAGACGAATGGCGCCAAGGTCGAGCGTCTAAGACTTACGGTTCAAGAATTAGCCTCAGAAACAGTGGTTCTGAACATGCTGCCAATAGCTCGTCTGGGAAACATCCAGAGAAGTCCAAGATAGTGTTTTTTAGACTGGCTGCCACGAGCTGAAACGAATGCACCCAAGAGCGAGCGTCTGTGACTTACGGTTCAAGAGTTATTCACAGAAACATGGTTCTGAACTTTGCTGCCAGCCGCGAAAGCGAAAATAACCAAGATCGAGCGTCTAGGATTTACTTGTCAATAGCTCGCCTGGGAAACATCCAGAGAAGTCAAAGACAGTGCTTCTATACTAATTGCCAGGCGCTGAGACGAATGCCGCCAAGATCTAGCGTCTATGACTTACGCTTCAAGAATTAGCCTCAGAAACAGTGGGAAACAGTGCTTCTATACTAATTGCCAGGCGCTGAGACGAATGCCGCCAAGATCGAGCGTCTATGACTTACGGTTCAAGAATTAGCCTCAGAAACAGTGGTTCTGAACATGCTGCCAATAGCTCGCCTGGGAAACATCCAGAGAAGTCCAAGATTGTGTTTATTAGACTGGCTGCCACGAGCTGAAACGAATGCAGCCAAGAGCGAGCGTCTGTGACTTACGGTTCAAGAGTTATTCACAGAAACATGGTTCTGAACTTTGCTGCCAGCCGCGAAAGCGAAAATAACCAAGATCGAGCTTCTAGGATTTACTTGTCAATAGCTCGCCTGGGAAACATCCAGAGAAGTCAAAGACAGTGCTTCTATACTAATTGCCAGGCGCTGAGACGAATGGCGCCAAGATCGAGCGTCTAAGACTTACGGTTCAAGAATTAGCCTCAGAAACAGTGGTTCTGAACATGCTGCCAATAGCTCGTCTGGGAAACATCCAGAGAAGTCCAAGATAGTGTTTTTTAGACTGGCTGCCACGAGCTGAAACGAATGCACCCAAGAGCGAGCGTCTGTGACTTACGGTTCAAGAGTTATTCACAGAAACATGGTTCTGAACTTTGCTGCCAGCCGCGAAAGCGAAAATAACCAAGATCGAGCGTCTAGGATTTACTTGTCAATAGCTCGCCTGGGAAACATCCAGAGAAGTCAAAGACAGTGCTTCTATACTAATTGCCAGGCGCTGAGACGAATGCCGCCAAGATCTAGCGTCTATGACTTACGGTTCAAGAATTAGCCTCAGAAACAGTGGGAAACAGTGCTTCTATACTAATTGCCAGGCGCTGAGACGAATGCCACCAAGATCGAGCGTCTATGACTTACGGTTCAAGAATTAGCCTCAGAAACAGTGGTTCTGAACATGCTGCCAATAGCTCGCCTGGGAAACATCCAGAGAAGTCCAAGATAGTGTTTTTTAGACTGGCTGCCACGAGCTGAAACGAATGCAGCCAAGAGCGAGCGTCTGTGACTTACGGTTCAAGAGTTATTCACAGAAACATGGTTCTGAACTTTGCTGCCAGCCGCGAAAGCGAAAATAACCAAGATCGAGCGTCTAGGATTTACTTGTCAATAGCTCGCCTGGGAAACATCCAGAGAAGTCAAAGACAGTGCTTCTATACTAATTGCCAGGCGCTGAGACGAATGCCGCCACGATCTAGCGTCTATGACTTACGGTTCAAGAATTAGCCTCAGAAACAGTGGGAAACAGTGCTTCTATACTAATTGCCAGGCGCTGAGACGAATGCCGCCAAGATCGAGCGTCTATGACTTACGGTTCAAGAATTAGCCTCAGAAACAGTGGTTCTGAACATGCTGCCAATAGCTCGCCTGGGAAACATCCAGAGAGGTCCAAGATTGTGTTTTTAGACTGGCTGCCACGAGCTGAAACGAATGCAGCCAAGAGCGAGCGTCTGTGACTTACGGTTCAAGAGTTATTCACAGAAACATGGTTCTGAACTTTGCTGCCAGCCGCGAAAGCGAAAATAACCAAGATCGAGCGTCTAGGATTTACTTGTCAATAGCTCGCCTGGGAAACATCCAGAGAAGTCAAAGACCGTGCTTCTATACTAATTGCCAGGCGCTGAGACGAATGCCGCCAACATCTAGCGTCTATGACTTACGGTTCAAGAATTAGCCTCAGAAACAGTGGGAAACAGTGCTTCTATACTAATTGCCAGGCGCTGAGACGAATGCCGCCAAGTGCGAGCGTCTATGACTTACGGTTCAAGAATTAGCCTCAGAAACAGTGGTTCTGAACATGCTGCCAATAGCTCGCCTGGGAAACATCCAGAGAAGTCCAAGATTGTGTTTTTTAGACTGGCTGCCACGAGCTGAAACGAATGCAGCCAAGAGCGAGCGTCTGTGACTTACGGTTCAAGAGTTATTCACAGAAACATGGTTCTGAACTTTGCTGCCAGCCGCGAAAGCGAAAATAACCAAGATCGAGCGTCTAGGATTTACTTGTCAATAGCTCGCCTGGGAAACATCCAGAGAAGTCAAAGACAGTGCTTCTATACTAATTGCCAGGCGCTGAGACAAATGCCGCCAAGATCTAGCGTCTATGACTTACTGTTCAAGAATTAGCCTCAGAAACAGTGGGAAACAGTGCTTCTATACTAATTGCCAGGCGCTGAGACGAATGCCGCCAAGTGCGAGCGTCTATGACTTACGGTTCAAGAATTAGCCTCAGAAACAGTGGTTCTGAACATGCTGCCAATAGCTCGCCTGGGAAACATCCAGAGAAGTCCAAGATTGTGTTTTTTAGACTGGCTGCCACGAGCTGAAACGAATGCAGCCAAGAGCGAGCGTCTGTGACTTACGGTTCAAAAGTTATTCACAGACACATGGTTCTGAACTTTGCTGCCAGCCGCGAAAGCGAAAATAACCAAGATCGAGCGTCTAGGATTTACTTGTCAATAGCTCGCCTGGGAAACATCCAGAGAAGTCAAAGACAGTGCTTCTATACTAATTGCCAGGCGCTGAGACGAATGCCGCCAAGATCTAGCGTCTATGACTTACGGTTCAAGAATTAGCCTCAGAAACAGTGGGAAATAGTGCTTCTATACTAATTGCCAGGCGCTGAGACGAATGCCGCCAAGATCGAGCGTCTATGACTTACGGTTCAAGAATTAGCCTCAGAAACAGTGGTTCTGAACATGCTGCCAATAGCTCGCCTGGGAAACATCCAGAGAAGTCCAAGATAGTGTTTTTTAGACTGGCTGCCACGAGCTGAAACGAATGCAGCCAAGAGCGAGCGTCTGTGACTTACGGTTCAAGAGTTATTCACAGAAACATGGTTCTGAACTTTGCTGCCAGCCGCGAAAGCGAAAATAACCAAGATCGAGCGTCTAGGATTTACTTGTCAATAGCTCGCCTGGGAAACATCCAGAGAAGTCAAAGACAGTGCTTCTATACTAATTGCCAGGCGCTGAGACGAATGCCGCCACGATCTAGCGTCTATGACTTACGGTTCAAGAATTAGCCTCAGAAACAGTGGGAAACAGTGCTTCTATACTAATTGCCAGGCGCTGAGACGAATGCCGCCAAGTGCGAGCGTCTATGACTTACGGTTCAAGAATTAGCCTCAGAAACAGTGGTTCTGAACATGCTGCCAATAGCTCGCCTGGGAAACATCCAGAGAAGTCCAAGATTGTGTTTTTTAGACTGGCTGCCACGAGCTGAAACGAATGCAGCCAAGAGCGAGCGTCTGTGACTTACGGTTCAAGAGTTATTCACAGAAACATGGTTCTGAACTTTGCTGCCAGCCGCGAAAGCGAAAATAACCAAGATCGAGCGTCTAGGATTTACTTGTCAATAGCTCGCCTGGGAAACATCCAGAGAAGTCAAAGACAGTGCTTCTATACTAATTGCCAGGCGCTGAGACAAATGCCGCCAAGATCTAGCGTCTATGACTTACTGTTCAAGAATTAGCCTCAGAAACAGTGGGAAACAGTGCTTCTATACTAATTGCCAGGCGCTGAGACGAATGCCGCCAAGTGCGAGCGTCTATGACTTACGGTTCAAGAATTAGCCTCAGAAACAGTGGTTCTGAACATGCTGCCAATAGCTCGCCTGGGAAACATCCAGAGAAGTCCAAGATTGTGTTTTTTAGACTGGCTGCCACGAGCTGAAACGAATGCAGCCAAGAGCGAGCGTCTGTGACTTACGGTTCAAAAGTTATTCACAGACACATGGTTCTGAACTTTGCTGCCAGCCGCGAAAGCGAAAATAACCAAGATCGAGCGTCTAGGATTTACTTGTCAATAGCTCGCCTGGGAAACATCCAGAGAAGTCAAAGACAGTGCTTCTATACTAATTGCCAGGCGCTGAGACGAATGCCGCCAAGATCTAGCGTCTATGACTTACGGTTCAAGAATTAGCCTCAGAAACAGTGGGAAATAGTGCTTCTATACTAATTGCCAGGCGCTGAGACGAATGCCGCCAAGATCGAGCGTCTATGACTTACGGTTCAAGAATTAGCCTCAGAAACAGTGGTTCTGAACATGCTGCCAATAGCTCGCCTGGGAAACATCCAGAGAAGTCCAAGATAGTGTTTTTTAGACTGGCTGCCACGAGCTGAAACGAATGCAGCCAAGAGCGAGCGTCTGTGACTTACGGTTCAAGAGTTATTCACAGAAACATGGTTGTGAACTTTGCTGCCAGCCGCGAAAGCGAAAATAATCAAGATCGAGCGTCTAGGATTTACTTGTCAATAGCTCGCCTGGGAAACATCCAGAGAAGTCAAAGACAGTGCTTCTATACTAATTGCCAGGCGCTGAGACGAATGCCGCCACGATCTAGCGTCTATGACTTACGGTTCAAGAATTAGCCTCAGAAACAGTGGGAAACAGTGCTTCTATACTAATTGCCAGGCGCTGAGACGAATGCCGCCAAGATCGAGCGTCTAAGACTTACGGATCAAGAATTAGCCTCAGAAACAGTGGTTCTGAACATGCTGCCAATAGCTCGACTGGGAAACATCCAGAGAAGTCCAAGATAGTGTTTTTTAGACTGGTTGCCACGAGCTGAAACGAATGCAGCCAAGAGCGAGCGTCTGTGACTTACGGTTCAAGAGTTATTCACAGAAACATGGTTCTGAACTTTGCTGCCAGCCGCGAAAGCGAAAATAACCAAGATCGAGCGTCTAGGATTTACTTGTCAATAGCTCGCCTGGGAAACATCCAGAGAAGTCAAAGACCGTGCTTCTATACTAATTGCCAGGCGCTGAGACGAATGCCGCCAAGATCTAGCGTCTATGACTTACGGTTCAAGAATTAGCCTCAGAAACAGTGGGAAACAGTGCTTCTATACTAATTGCCAGGCGCTGAGACGAATGCCGCCAAGATCTAGCGTCTATGACTTACGGTTCAAGAATTAGCCTCAGAAAAAGTGGGAAACAGTGCTTCTATACTAATTGCCAGGCGCTGAGACGAATGCCGCCAAGATCGAGCGTCTATGACTTACGGTTCAAGAATTAGCCTCAGAAACAGTGGTTCTGAACATGCTGCCAATAGCTCGGCTGGGAAACATCCAGAGAAGTCCAAGATTGTGTTTTTTAGACTGGCTGCCACGAGCTGAAACGAATGCAGCCAAGAGCGAGCGTCTGTGACTTACGGTTCAAGAGTTATTCACAGAAACATGGTTCTGAACTTTGCTGCCAGCCGCGAAAGCGAAAATAACCAAGATCGAGCGTCTAGGATTTACTTGTCAATAGCTCGCCTGGGAAACATCCATAGAAGTCAAAGACAGTGCTTCTATACTAATTGCCAGGCGCTGAGACGAATGCCGCCAAGATCGAGCGTCTATGACTTACGCTTCAAGAATTAGCCTCAGAAACAGTGGGAAACAGTGCTTCTATACTAATTGCCAGGCGCTGAGACGAATGCCGCCAAGATCGAGCGTCTATGACTTACGGTTCAAGAATTAGCCTCAGAAACAGTGGTTCTGAACATGCTGCCAATAGCTCGCCTGGGAAACATCCAGAGAAGTCCAAGATTGTGTTTATTAGACTGGCTGCCACGAGCTGAAACGAATGCAGCCAAGAGCGAGCGTCTGTGACTTACGGTTCAAGAGTTATTCACAGAAACATGGTTCTGAACTTTGCTGCCAGCCGCGAAAGCGAAAATAACCAAGATCGAGCTTCTAGGATTTACTTGTCAATAGCTCGCCTGGGAAACATCCAGAGAAGTCAAAGACAGTGCTTCTATACTAATTGCCAGGCGCTGAGACGAATGGCGCCAAGATCGAGCGTCTAAGACTTACGGTTCAAGAATTAGCCTCAGAAACAGTGGTTCTGAACATGCTGCCAATAGCTCGTCTGGGAAACATCCAGAGAAGTCCAAGATAGTGTTTTTTAGACTGGCTGCCACGAGCTGAAACGAATGCACCCAAGAGCGAGCGTCTGTGACTTACGGTTCAAGAGTTATTCACAGAAACATGGTTCTGAACTTTGCTGCCAGCCGCGAAAGCGAAAATAACCAAGATCGAGCGTCTAGGATTTACTTGTCAATAGCTCGCCTGGGAAACATCCAGAGAAGTCAAAGACAGTGCTTCTATACTAATTGCCAGGCGCTGAGACGAATGCCGCCAAGATCTAGCGTCTATGACTTACGGTTCAAGAATTAGCCTCAGAAACAGTGGGAAACAGTGCTTCTATACTAATTGCCAGGCGCTGAGACGAATGCCGCCAAGATCGAGCGTCTATGACTTACGGTTCAAGAATTAGCCTCAGAAACAGTGGTTCTGAACATGCTGCCAATAGCTCGCCTGGGAAACATCCAGAGAAGTCCAAGATAGTGTTTTTTAGACTGGCTGCCACGAGCTGAAACGAATGCAGCCAAGAGCGAGCGTCTGTGACTTACGGTTCAAGAGTTATTCACAGAAACATGGTTCTGAACTTTGCTGCCAGCCGCGAAAGCGAAAATAACCAAGATCGAGCGTCTAGGATTTACTTGTCAATAGCTCGCCTGGGAAACATCCAGAGAAGTCAAAGACAGTGCTTCTATACTAATTGCCAGGCGCTGAGACGAATGCCGCCAAGATCGAGCGTCTATGACTTACGGTTCAAGGATTAGCCTCAGAAACAGTGGGAAACAGTGCTTCTATACTAATTGCCAGGCGCTGAGACGAATGCCACCAAGATCGAGCGTCTATGACTTACGGTTCAAGAATTAGCCTCAGAAACAGTGGTTCTGAACATGCTGCCAATAGCTCGTCTGGGAAACATCCAGAGAAGTCCAAGATAGTGTTTTTTAGACTGGATGACACGAGCTGAAACGAATGCAGCCAAGAGCGAGCGTCTGTGACTTATGGTTCAAGAGTTATTCACAGAAACATGGTTCTGAACTTTGCTGCCAGCCGCGAAAGCGAAACTAACCAAGATCGAGCGTCTAGGATTTACTTGTCAATAGCTCGCCTGGGAAACATCCAGAGAAGTCAAAGACAGTGCTTCTATACTAATTGCCAGGCGCTGAGACGAATGCCGCCAAGATCTAGCGTCTATGACTTACGGTTCAAGAATTAGCCTCAGAAATAGTGGGAAACAGTGCTTCTATACTAATTGCCAGGCGCTGAGACGAATGCCTCCAAGATCGAGCGTCTATGACTTACGGTTCAAGAATTAGCCTCAGAAACAGCGGTTCTGAACATGCTGCCAATAGCTCGCCTGGGAAACATCCAGAGAAGTCCAAGATAGTGTTTTTTAGACTGGCTGCCACGAGCTGAAACGAATGCAGCCAAGAGCGAGCGTCTGTGACTTACGGTTCAAGAGTTATTCACAGAAACATGGTTCTGAACTTTGCTGCCAGCCGCGAAAGCGAAAATAACCAAGATCGAGCGTCTAGGATTTACTTGTCAATAGCTTGCCTGGGAAACATCCAGAGAAGTCAAAGACAGTGCTTCTATACTAATTGCCAGGCGCTGAGACGAATGCCGCCAAGATCTAGCGTCTATGACTTACGGTTCAAGGATTAGCCTCAGAAACAGTGGGAAACAGTGCTTCTATACTAATTGCCAGGCGCTGAGACGAATGCCACCAAGATCGAGCGTCTATGACTTACGGTTCAAGAATTAGCCTCAGAAACAGTGGTTCTGAACATGCTGCCAATAGCTCGCCTGGGAAACATCCAGAGAAGTCCAAGATAGTGTTTTTTAGACTGGCTGCCACGAGCTGAAACGAATGCAGCCAAGAGCGAGCGTCTGTGACTTACGGTTCAAGAGTTATTCACAGAAACATGGTTCTGAACTTTGCTGCCAGCCGCGAAAGCGAAAATAACCAAGATCGAGCGTCTAGGATTTACTTGTCAATAGCTTGCCTGGGAAACATCCAGAGAAGTCAAAGACAGTGCTTCTATACTAATTGCCAGGCGCTGAGACGAATGCCGCCAAGATCTAGCGTCTATGACTTACGGTTCAAGGATTAGCCTCAGAAACAGTGGGAAACAGTGCTTCTATACTAATTGCCAGGCGCTGAGACGAATGCCACCAAGATCGAGCGTCTATGACTTACGGTTCAAGAATTAGCCTCAGAAACAGTGGTTCTGAACATGCTGCCAATAGCTCGTCTGGGAAACATCCAGAGAAGTCCAAGATAGTGTTTTTTAGACTGGATGACACGAGCTGAAACGAATGCAGCCAAGAGCGAGCGTCTGTGACTTACGGTTCAAGAGTTATTCACAGAAACATGGTTCTGAACTTTGCTGCCAGCCGCGAAAGCGAAACTAACCAAGATCGAGCGTCTAGGATTTACTTGTCAATAGCTCGCCTGGGAAACATCCAGAGAAGTCAAAGACAGTGCTTCTATACTAATTGCCAGGCGCTGAGACGAATGCCGCCAAGATCTAGCGTCTATGACTTACGGTTCAAGAATTAGCCTCAGAAATAGTGGGAAACAGTGCTTCTATACTAATTGCCAGGCGCTGAGACGAATGCCGCCAAGATCGAGCGTCTATGACTTACGGTTCAAGAATTAGCCTCAGAAACAGCGGTTCTGAACATGCTGCCAATAGCTCGCCTGGGAAACATCCAGAGAAGTCCAAGATAGTGTTTTTTAGACTGGCTGCCACGAGCTGAAACGAATGCAGCCAAGAGCAAGCGTCTGTGACTTACGGTTCAAGAGTTATTCACAGAAACATGGTTCTGAACTTTGCTGCCAGCCGCGAAAGCGAAAATAACCAAGATCGAGCGTCTAGGATTTACTTGTCAATAGCTTGCCTGGGAAACATCCAGAGAAGTCAAAGACAGTGCTTCTATACCAATTGCCAGGCGCTGAGACGAATGCCGCCAAGATCTAGCGTCTATGACTTACGGTTCAAGGATTAGCCTCAGAAACAGTGGGAAACAGTGCTTCTATACTAATTGCCAGGCGCTGAGACGAATGCCACCAAGATCGAGCGTCTATGACTTACGGTTCAAGAGTTATTCACAGAAACATGGTTCTGAACTTTGCTGCCAGCCGCGAAAGCGAAAATAACCAAGATCGAGCGTCTAGGATTTACTTGTCAATAGCTCGCCTGGGAAACATCCAGATAAGTCAAAGACAGTGCTTCTATACTAATTGCCAGACGCTGAGACGAATGCCGCCAAGATCGAGCGTCTATGACTTACGGTTCAAGAATTAGCCTCAGAAACAGTGGTTCTGAACATGCTGCCAATAGCTCGTCTGGGAAACATCCAGAGAAGTCCAAGATAGTGTTTTTTAGACTGGCTGCCACGAGCTGAAACGAATGCAGCCAAGAGCGAGCGTCTGTGACTTACGGTTCAAGAGTTATTCACAGAAACATGGTTCTGAACTTTGCTGCCAGCCGCGAAAGCGAAAATAACCAAGATCGAGCGTCTAGGATTTACTTGTCAATAGCTCGCCTGGGAAACATCCAGAGAAGTCAAAGACAGTGCTTCTATACTAATTGCCAGGCGCTGAGACGAATGCCGCCAAGATCTAGCGTCTATGACTTACGGTTCAAGAATTAGCCTCAGAAACAGTGGGAAACAGTGCTTCTATACTAATTGCCAGGCGCTGAGACGAATGCCGCCAAGATCGAGCGTCTATGACTTACGGTTCAAGAATTAGCCTCAGAAACAGTGGTTCTGAACATGCTGCCAATAGCTCGTCTGGGAAACATCCAGAGAAGTCCAAGATAGTGTTTTTTAGACTGGCTGCCACGAGCTGAAACGAATGCAGCCAAGAGCGAGCGTCTGTGACTTACGGTTCAAGAGTTATTCACAGAAACATGGTTCTGAACTTTGCTGCCAGCCGCGAAAGCGAAAATAACCAAGATCGAGCGTCTAGGATTTACTTGTCAATAGCTCGCCTGGGAAACATCCAGAGAAGTCAAAGACAGTGCTTCTATACTAATTGCCAGGCGCTGAGACGAATGCCGCCAAGATCGAGCGTCTATGACTTACGGTTCAAGAATTAGCCTCAGAAACAGGGGTTCTGAACATGCTGCCAATAGCTCGTCTGGGAAACATCCAGAGAAGTCCAAGATAGTGTTTTTTAGACTGGCTGCCACGAGCTGAAACGAATGCAGCCAAGAGCGAGCGTCTGTGACTTACGGTTCAAGAGTTATTCACAGAAACATGGTTCTGAACTTTGCTGCCAGCCGCGAAAGCGAAAATAACCAAGATCGAGCGTCTAGGATTTACTTGTCAATAGCTCGCCTGGGAAACATCCAGAGAAGTCAAAGACAGTGCTTCTATACTAATTGCCAGGCGCTGAGACGAATGCCGCCAAGATCTAGCGTCTATGACTTACGGTTCAAGAATTAGCCTCAGAAACAGTGGTTCTGAACATGCTGCCAATAGCTCGTCTGGGAAACATCCAGAGAAGTCCAAGATAGTGTTTTTTAGACTGGCTGCCACGAGCTGAAACGAATGCAGCCAAGAGCGAGCGTCTGTGACTTACGGTTCAAGAGTTATTCACAGAAACATGGTTCTGAACTTTGCTGCCAGCCGCGAAAGCGAAAATAACCAAGATCGAGCGTCTAGGATTTACTTGTCAATAGCTCGCCTGGGAAACATCCAGAGAAGTCAAAGACAGTGCTTCTATACTAATTGCCAGGCGCTGAGACGAATGCCGCCAAGATCTAGCGTCTATGACTTACGGTTCAAGAATTAGCCTCAGAAAGAGTGGGAAACAGTGCTTCTATACTAATTGCCAGGCGCTGAGACGAATGCCGCCAAGATCGAGCGTCTATGACACGGTTCAAGAATTAGCCTCAGAAACAGTGGTTCTGAACATGCTGCCAATAGCTCGCCTGGGAAACATCCAGAGAAGTCCAAGATAGTGTTTTTTAGACTGGCTGCCACGAGATGAAACGAATGCAGCCAAGAGCGAGCGTCTGTGACTTACGGTTCAAGAGTTATTCACAGAAACATGGTTCTGAACTTTGCTGCCAGCCGCGAAAGCGAAAATAACCAAGATCGAGCGTCTAGGATTTACTTGTCAATAGCTCGCCTGGGAAACATCCAGAGAAGTCAAAGACAGTGCTTCTATACTAATTGCCAGGCGCTGAGACGAATGCCGCCAAGATCTAGCGTCTATGACTTACGGTTCAAGAGTTATTCACAGAAACATGGTTCTGAACTTTGCTGCCAGCCGCGAAAGCGAAAATAACCAAGATCGAGCGTCTAGGATTTACTTGTCAATAGCTCGCCTGGGAAACATCCAGAGAAGTCAAAGACAGTGCTTCTATACTAATTGCCAGGCGCTGAGACGAATGCCGCCAAGATCTAGCGTCTATGACTTACGGTTCAAGAATTAGCCTCAGAAACAGTGGTTCTGAACATGCTGCCAATAGCTCGTCTGGGAAACATCCAGAGAAGTCCAAGATAGTGTTTTTTAGACTGGCTGCCACGAGCTGAAACGAATGCAGCCAAGAGCGAGCGTCTGTGACTTACGGTTCAAGAGTTATTCACAGAAACATGGTTCTGAACTTTGCTGCCAGCCGCGAAAGCGAAAATAACCAAGATCGAGCGTCTAGGATTTACTTGTCAATAGCTCGCCTGGGAAACATCCAGAGAAGTCAAAGACAGTGCTTCTATACTAATTGCCAGGCGCTGAGACGAATGCCGCCAAGATCTAGCGTCTATGACTTACGGTTCAAGAATTAGCCTCAGAAAGAGTGGGAAACAGTGCTTCTATACTAATTGCCAGGCGCTGAGACGAATGCCGCCAAGATCGAGCGTCTATGACACGGTTCAAGAATTAGCCTCAGAAACAGTGGTTCTGAACATGCTGCCAATAGCTCGCCTGGGAAACATCCAGAGAAGTCCAAGATAGTGTTTTTTAGACTGGCTGCCACGAGATGAAACGAATGCAGCCAAGAGCGAGCGTCTGTGACTTACGGTTCAAGAGTTATTCACAGAAACATGGTTCTGAACTTTGCTGCCAGCCGCGAAAGCGAAAATAACCAAGATCGAGCGTCTAGGATTTACTTGTCAATAGCTCGCCTGGGAAACATCCAGAGAAGTCAAAGACAGTGCTTCTATACTAATTGCCAGGCGCTGAGACGAATGCCGCCAAGATCTAGCGTCTATGACTTACGGTTCAAGGATTAGCCTCAGAAACAGTGGGAAACAGTGCTTCTATACTAATTGCCAGGCGCTGAGACGAATGCCACCAAGATCGAGCGTCTATGACTTACGGTTCAAGAATTAGCCTCAGAAACAGTGGTTCTGAACATGCTGCCAATAGCTCGTCTGGGAAACATCCAGAGAAGTCCAAGATAGTGTTTTTTAGACTGGATGACACGAGCTGAAACGAATGCAGCCAAGAACGAGCGTCTGTGACTTACGGTTCAAGAGTTATTCACAGAAACATGGTTCTGAACTTTGCTGCCAGCCGCGAAAGCGAAACTAACCAAGATCGAGCGTCTAGGATTTACTTGTCAATAGCTCGCCTGGGAAACATCCAGAGAAGTCAAAGACAGTGCTTCTATACTAATTGCCAGGCGCTGAGACGAATGCCGCCAAGATCTAGCGTCTATGACTTACGGTTCAAGAATTAGCCTCAGAAATAGTGGGAAACAGTGCTTCTATACTAATTGCCAGGCGCTGAGACGAATGCCGCCAAGATCGAGCGTCTATGACTTACGGTTCAAGAATTAGCCTCAGAAACAGCGGTTCTGAACATGCTGCCAATAGCTCGCCTGGGAAACATCCAGAGAAGTCCAAGATAGTGTTTTTTAGACTGGCTGCCACGAGCTGAAACGAATGCAGCCAAGAGCGAGCGTCTGTGACTTACGGTTCAAGAGTTATTCACAGAAACATGGTTCTGAACTTTGCTGCCAGCCGCGAAAGCGAAAATAACCAAGATCGAGCGTCTAGGATTTACTTGTCAATAGCTCGCCTGGGAAACATCCAGAGAAGTCAAAGACAGTGCTTCTATACTAATTGCCAGGCGCTGAGACGAATGCCGCCAAGATCTAGCGTCTATGACTTACGGTTCAAGAATTAGCCTCAGAAACAGTGGGAAACAGTGCTTCTATACTAATTGCCAGGCGCTGAGACGAATGCCGCCAAGATCGAGCGTCTATGACACGGTTCAAGAATTAGCCTCAGAAACAGTGGTTCTGAACATGCTGCCAATAGCTCGCCTGGGAAACATCCAGAGAAGTCCAAGATAGTGTTTTTTAGACTGGCTGCCACGAGCTGAAACGAATGCAGCCAAGAGCGAGCGTCTGTGACTTACGGTTCAAGAGTTATTCACAGAAACATGGTTCTGAACTTTGCTGCCAGCCGCGAAAGCGAAAATAACCAAGATCGAGCGTCTAGGATTTACTTGTCAATAGCTCGCCTGGGAAACATCCAGAGAAGTCAAAGACAGTGCTTCTATACTAATTGCCAGGCGCTGAGACGAATGCCGCCAAGATCTAGCGTCTATGACTTACGGTTCAAGGATTAGCCTCAGAAACAGTGGGAAACAGTGCTTCTATACTAATTGCCAGGCGCTGAGACGAATGCCACCAAGATCGAGCGTCTATGACTTACGGTTCAAGAATTAGCCTCAGAAACAGTGGTTCTGAACATGCTGCCAATAGCTCGCCTGGGAAACATCCAGAGAAGTCCAAGATAGTGTTTTTTAGACTGGCTGCCACGAGCTGAAACGAATGCAGCCAAGAGCGAGCGTCTGTGACTTACGGTTCAAGAGTTATTCACAGAAACATGGTTCTGAACTTTGCTGCCAGCCGCGAAAGCGAAAATAACCAAGATCGAGCGTCTAGGATTTACTTGTCAATAGCTCGCCTGGGAAACATCCAGAGAAGTCAAAGACAGTGCTTCTATACTAATTGCCAGGCGCTGAGACGAATGCCGCCAAGATCGAGCGTCTATGACTTACGGTTCAAGAATTAGCCTCAGAAACAGCGGTTCTGAACATGCTGCCAATAGCTCGCCTGGGAAACATCCAGAGAAGTCCAAGATAGTGTTTTTTAGACTGGCTGCCACGAGCTGAAACGAATGCAGCCAAGAGCGAGCGTCTGTGACTTACGGTTCAAGAGTTATTCACAGAAACATGGTTCTGAACTTTGCTGCCAGCCGCGAAAGCGAAAATAACCAAGATCGAGCGTCTAGGATTTACTTGTCAATAGCTCGCCTGGGAAACATCCAGAGAAGTCAAAGACAGTGCTTCTATACTAATTGCCAGGCGCTGAGACGAATGCCGCCAAGATCTAGCGTCTATGACTTACGGTTCAAGAATTAGCCTCAGAAACAGTGGGAAACAGTGCTTCTATACTAATTGCCAGGCGCTGAGACGAATGCCGCCAAGATCGAGCGTCTATGACACGGTTCAAGAATTAGCCTCAGAAACAGTGGTTCTGAACATGCTGCCAATAGCTCGCCTGGGAAACATCCAGAGAAGTCCAAGATAGTGTTTTTTAGACTGGCTGCCACGAGCTGAAACGAATGCAGCCAAGAGCGAGCGTCTGTGACTTACGGTTCAAGAGTTATTCACAGAAACATGGTTCTGAACTTTGCTGCCAGCCGCGAAAGCGAAAATAACCAAGATCGAGCGTCTAGGATTTACTTGTCAATAGCTCGCCTGGGAAACATCCAGAGAAGTCAAAGACAGTGCTTCTATACTAATTGCCAGGCGCTGAGACGAATGCCGCCAAGATCGAGCGTCTATGACTTACGGTTCAAGAATTAGCCTCAGAAACAGTGGTTCTGAACATGCTGCCAATAGCTCGTCTGGGAAACATCCAGAGAAGTCCAAGATAGTGTTTTTTAGACTGGCTGCCACGAGATGAAACGAATGCAGCCAAGAGCGAGCGTCTGTGACTTACGGTTCAAGAGTTATTCACAGAAACATGGTTCTGAACTTTGCTGCCAGCCGCGAAAGCGAAAATAACCAAGATCGAGCGTCTAGGATTTACTTGTCAATAGCTCGCCTGGGAAACATCCAGAGAAGTCAAAGACAGTGCTTCTATACTAATTGCCAGGCGCTGAGACGAATGCCGCCAAGATCTAGCGTCTATGACTTACGGTTCAAGGATTAGCCTCAGAAACAGTGGGAAACAGTGCTTCTATACTAATTGCCAGGCGCTGAGACGAATGCCACCAAGATCGAGCGTCTATGACTTACGGTTCAAGAATTAGCCTCAGAAACAGTGGTTCTGAACATGCTGCCAATAGCTCGCCTGGGAAACATCCAGAGAAGTCCAAGATAGTGTTTTTTAGACTGGCTGCCACGAGCTGAAACGAATGCAGCCAAGAGCGAGCGTCTGTGACTTACGGTTCAAGAGTTATTCACAGAAACATGGTTCTGAACTTTGCTGCCAGCCGCGAAAGCGAAAATAACCAAGATCGAGCGTCTAGGATTTACTTGTCAATAGCTCGCCTGGGAAACATCCAGAGAAGTCAAAGACAGTGCTTCTATACTAATTGCCAGGCGCTGAGACGAATGCCGCCAAGATCGAGCGTCTATGACTTACGGTTCAAGAATTAGCCTCAGAAACAGTGGTTCTGAACATGCTGCCAATAGCTCGTCTGGGAAACATCCAGAGAAGTCCAAGATAGTGTTTTTTAGACTGGCTGCCACGAGCTGAAACGAATGCAGCCAAGAGCGAGCGTCTGTGACTTACGGTTCAAGAGTTATTCACAGAAACATGGTTCTGAACTTTGCTGCCAGCCGCGAAAGCGAAAATAACCAAGATCGAGCGTTTAGGATTTACTTGTCAATAGCTCGCCTGGGAAACATCCAGAGAAGTCAAAGACAGTGCTTCTATACTAATTGCCAGGCGCTGAGACGAATGCCGCCAAGATCTAGCGTCTATGACTTACGGTTCAAGAATTAGCCTCAGAAACAGTGGGAAACAGTGCTTCTATACTAATTGCCAGGCGCTGAGACGAATGCCGCCAAGATCGAGCGTCTATGACTTACGGTTCAAGAATTAGCCTCAGAAACAGTGGTTCTGAACATGCTGCCAATAGCTCGTCTGGGAAACATCCAGAGAAGTCCAAGATAGTGTTTTTTAGACTGGCTGCCACGAGCTGAAACGAATGCAGCCAAGAGCGAGCGTCTGTGACTTACGGTTCAAGAGTTATTCACAGAAACATGGTTCTGAACTTTGCTGCCAGCCGCGAAAGCGAAAATAACCAAGATCGAGCGTCTAGGATTTACTTGTCAATAGCTCGCCTGGGAAACATCCAGAGAAGTCAAAGACAGTGCTTCTATACTAATTGCCAGGCGCTGAGACGAATGCCGCCAAGATCTAGCGTCTATGACTTACGGTTCAAGAATTAGCCTCAGAAACAGTGGTTCTGAACATGCTGCCAATAGCTCGTCTGGGAAACATCCAGAGAAGTCCAAGATAGTGTTTTTAGACTGGCTGCCACGAGCTGAAACGAATGCAGCCAAGAGCGAGCGTCTGTGACTTACGGTTCAAGAGTTATTCACAGAAACATGGTTCTGAACTTTGCTGCCAGCCGCGAAAGCGAAAATAACCAAGATCGAGCGTCTAGGATTTACTTGTCAATAGCTCGCCTGGGAAACATCCAGAGAAGTCAAAGACAGTGCTTCTATACTAATTGCCAGGCGCTGAGACGAATGCCGCCAAGATCGAGCGTCTATGACTTACGGTTCAAGAATTAGCCTCAGAAACAGTGGTTCTGAACATGCTGCCAATAGCTCGCCTGGGAAACATCCAGAGAAGTCCAAGATAGTGTTTTTTAGACTGGCTGCCACGAGCTGAAACGAATGCAGCCAAGAGCGAGCGTCTGTGACTTACGGTTCAAGAGTTATTCACAGAAACATGGTTCTGAACTTTGCTGCCAGCCGCGAAAGCGAAAATAACCAAGATCGAGCGTCTAGGATTTACTTGTCAATAGCTCGCCTGGGAAACATCCAGAGAAGTCAAAGACAGTGCTTCTATACTAATTGCCAGGCGCTGAGACGAATGCCGCCAAGATCTAGCGTCTATGACTTACGGTTCAAGGATTAGCCTCAGAAACAGTGGGAAACAGTGCTTCTATACTAATTGCCAGGCGCTGAGACGAATGGCACCAAGATCGAGCGTCTATGACTTACGGTTCAAGAATTAGCCTCAGAAACTGTGGTTCTGAACATGCTGCCAATAGCTCGTCTGGGAAACATCCAGAGAAGTCCAAGATAGTGTTTTTTAGACTGGCTGCCACGAGCTGAAACGAATGCAGCCAAGAGCGAGCGTCTGTGACTTACGGTTCAAGAGTTATTCACAGAAACATGGTTCTGAACTTTGCTGCCAGCCGCGAAAGCGAAAATAACCAAGATCGAGCGTCTAGGATTTACTTGTCAATAGCTCGCCTGGGAAACATCCAGAGAAGTCAAAGACAGTGCTTCTATACTAATTGCCAGGCGCTGAGACGAATGCCGCCAAGATCGAGCGTCTATGACTTACGGTTCAAGGATTAGCCTCAGAAACAGTGGGAAACAGTGCTTCTATACTAATTGCCAGGCGCTGAGACGAATGCCACCAAGATCGAGCGTCTATGACTTACGGTTCAAGAATTAGCCTCAGAAACAGTGGTTCTGAACATGCTGCCAATAGCTCGTCTGGGAAACATCCAGAGAAGTCCAAGATAGTGTTTTTTAGACTGGATGACACGAGCTGAAACGAATGCAGCCAAGAGCGAGCGTCTGTGACTTATGGTTCAAGAGTTATTCACAGAAACATGGTTCTGAACTTTGCTGCCAGCCGCGAAAGCGAAACTAACCAAGATCGAGCGTCTAGGATTTACTTGTCAATAGCTCGCCTGGGAAACATCCAGAGAAGTCAAAGACAGTGCTTCTATACTAATTGCCAGGCGCTGAGACGAATGCCGCCAAGATCTAGCGTCTATGACTTACGGTTCAAGAATTAGCCTCAGAAATAGTGGGAAACAGTGCTTCTATACTAATTGCCAGGCGCTGAGACGAATGCCTCCAAGATCGAGCGTCTATGACTTACGGTTCAAGAATTAGCCTCAGAAACAGCGGTTCTGAACATGCTGCCAATAGCTCGCCTGGGAAACATCCAGAGAAGTCCAAGATAGTGTTTTTTAGACTGGCTGCCACGAGCTGAAACGAATGCAGCCAAGAGCGAGCGTCTGTGACTTACGGTTCAAGAGTTATTCACAGAAACATGGTTCTGAACTTTGCTGCCAGCCGCGAAAGCGAAAATAACCAAGATCGAGCGTCTAGGATTTACTTGTCAATAGCTTGCCTGGGAAACATCCAGAGAAGTCAAAGACAGTGCTTCTATACTAATTGCCAGGCGCTGAGACGAATGCCGCCAAGATCTAGCGTCTATGACTTACGGTTCAAGGATTAGCCTCAGAAACAGTGGGAAACAGTGCTTCTATACTAATTGCCAGGCGCTGAGACGAATGCCACCAAGATCGAGCGTCTATGACTTACGGTTCAAGAATTAGCCTCAGAAACAGTGGTTCTGAACATGCTGCCAATAGCTCGCCTGGGAAACATCCAGAGAAGTCCAAGATAGTGTTTTTTAGACTGGCTGCCACGAGCTGAAACGAATGCAGCCAAGAGCGAGCGTCTGTGACTTACGGTTCAAGAGTTATTCACAGAAACATGGTTCTGAACTTTGCTGCCAGCCGCGAAAGCGAAAATAACCAAGATCGAGCGTCTAGGATTTACTTGTCAATAGCTTGCCTGGGAAACATCCAGAGAAGTCAAAGACAGTGCTTCTATACTAATTGCCAGGCGCTGAGACGAATGCCGCCAAGATCTAGCGTCTATGACTTACGGTTCAAGGATTAGCCTCAGAAACAGTGGGAAACAGTGCTTCTATACTAATTGCCAGGCGCTGAGACGAATGCCACCAAGATCGAGCGTCTATGACTTACGGTTCAAGAATTAGCCTCAGAAACAGTGGTTCTGAACATGCTGCCAATAGCTCGTCTGGGAAACATCCAGAGAAGTCCAAGATAGTGTTTTTTAGACTGGATGACACGAGCTGAAACGAATGCAGCCAAGAGCGAGCGTCTGTGACTTACGGTTCAAGAGTTATTCACAGAAACATGGTTCTGAACTTTGCTGCCAGCCGCGAAAGCGAAACTAACCAAGATCGAGCGTCTAGGATTTACTTGTCAATAGCTCGCCTGGGAAACATCCAGAGAAGTCAAAGACAGTGCTTCTATACTAATTGCCAGGCGCTGAGACGAATGCCGCCAAGATCTAGCGTCTATGACTTACGGTTCAAGAATTAGCCTCAGAAATAGTGGGAAACAGTGCTTCTATACTAATTGCCAGGCGCTGAGACGAATGCCGCCAAGATCGAGCGTCTATGACTTACGGTTCAAGAATTAGCCTCAGAAACAGCGGTTCTGAACATGCTGCCAATAGCTCGCCTGGGAAACATCCAGAGAAGTCCAAGATAGTGTTTTTTAGACTGGCTGCCACGAGCTGAAACGAATGCAGCCAAGAGCAAGCGTCTGTGACTTACGGTTCAAGAGTTATTCACAGAAACATGGTTCTGAACTTTGCTGCCAGCCGCGAAAGCGAAAATAACCAAGATCGAGCGTCTAGGATTTACTTGTCAATAGCTTGCCTGGGAAACATCCAGAGAAGTCAAAGACAGTGCTTCTATACCAATTGCCAGGCGCTGAGACGAATGCCGCCAAGATCTAGCGTCTATGACTTACGGTTCAAGGATTAGCCTCAGAAACAGTGGGAAACAGTGCTTCTATACTAATTGCCAGGCGCTGAGACGAATGCCACCAAGATCGAGCGTCTATGACTTACGGTTCAAGAGTTATTCACAGAAACATGGTTCTGAACTTTGCTGCCAGCCGCGAAAGCGAAAATAACCAAGATCGAGCGTCTAGGATTTACTTGTCAATAGCTCGCCTGGGAAACATCCAGATAAGTCAAAGACAGTGCTTCTATACTAATTGCCAGACGCTGAGACGAATGCCGCCAAGATCGAGCGTCTATGACTTACGGTTCAAGAATTAGCCTCAGAAACAGTGGTTCTGAACATGCTGCCAATAGCTCGTCTGGGAAACATCCAGAGAAGTCCAAGATAGTGTTTTTTAGACTGGCTGCCACGAGCTGAAACGAATGCAGCCAAGAGCGAGCGTCTGTGACTTACGGTTCAAGAGTTATTCACAGAAACATGGTTCTGAACTTTGCTGCCAGCCGCGAAAGCGAAAATAACCAAGATCGAGCGTCTAGGATTTACTTGTCAATAGCTCGCCTGGGAAACATCCAGAGAAGTCAAAGACAGTGCTTCTATACTAATTGCCAGGCGCTGAGACGAATGCCGCCAAGATCTAGCGTCTATGACTTACGGTTCAAGAATTAGCCTCAGAAACAGTGGGAAACAGTGCTTCTATACTAATTGCCAGGCGCTGAGACGAATGCCGCCAAGATCGAGCGTCTATGACTTACGGTTCAAGAATTAGCCTCAGAAACAGTGGTTCTGAACATGCTGCCAATAGCTCGTCTGGGAAACATCCAGAGAAGTCCAAGATAGTGTTTTTTAGACTGGCTGCCACGAGCTGAAACGAATGCAGCCAAGAGCGAGCGTCTGTGACTTACGGTTCAAGAGTTATTCACAGAAACATGGTTCTGAACTTTGCTGCCAGCCGCGAAAGCGAAAATAACCAAGATCGAGCGTCTAGGATTTACTTGTCAATAGCTCGCCTGGGAAACATCCAGAGAAGTCAAAGACAGTGCTTCTATACTAATTGCCAGGCGCTGAGACGAATGCCGCCAAGATCGAGCGTCTATGACTTACGGTTCAAGAATTAGCCTCAGAAACAGGGGTTCTGAACATGCTGCCAATAGCTCGTCTGGGAAACATCCAGAGAAGTCCAAGATAGTGTTTTTTAGACTGGCTGCCACGAGCTGAAACGAATGCAGCCAAGAGCGAGCGTCTGTGACGTACGGTTCAAGAGTTATTCACAGAAACATGGTTCTGAACTTTGCTGCCAGCCGCGAAAGCGAAAATAACCAAGATCGAGCGTCTAGGATTTACTTGTCAATAGCTCGCCTGGGAAACATCCAGAGAAGTCAAAGACAGTGCTTCTATACTAATTGCCAGGCGCTGAGACGAATGCCGCCAAGATCTAGCGTCTATGACTTACGGTTCAAGAATTAGCCTCAGAAACAGTGGTTCTGAACATGCTGCCAATAGCTCGTCTGGGAAACATCCAGAGAAGTCCAAGATAGTGTTTTTTAGACTGGCTGCCACGAGCTGAAACGAATGCAGCCAAGAGCGAGCGTCTGTGACTTACGGTTCAAGAGTTATTCACAGAAACATGGTTCTGAACTTTGCTGCCAGCCGCGAAAGCGAAAATAACCAAGATCGAGCGTCTAGGATTTACTTGTCAATAGCTCGCCTGGGAAACATCCAGAGAAGTCAAAGACAGTGCTTCTATACTAATTGCCAGGCGCTGAGACGAATGCCGCCAAGATCTAGCGTCTATGACTTACGGTTCAAGAATTAGCCTCAGAAAGAGTGGGAAACAGTGCTTCTATACTAATTGCCAGGCGCTGAGACGAATGCCGCCAAGATCGAGCGTCTATGACACGGTTCAAGAATTAGCCTCAGAAACAGTGGTTCTGAACATGCTGCCAATAGCTCGCCTGGGAAACATCCAGAGAAGTCCAAGATAGTGTTTTTTAGACTGGCTGCCACGAGATGAAACGAATGCAGCCAAGAGCGAGCGTCTGTGACTTACGGTTCAAGTGTTATTCACAGAAACATGGTTCTGAACTTTGCTGCCAGCCGCGAAAGCGAAAATAACCAAGATCGAGCGTCTAGGATTTACTTGTCAATAGCTCGCCTGGGAAACATCCAGAGAAGTCAAAGACAGTGCTTCTATACTAATTGCCAGGCGCTGAGACGAATGCCGCCAAGATCTAGCGTCTATGACTTACGGTTCAAGGATTAGCCTCAGAAACAGTGGGAAACAGTGCTTCTATACTAATTGCCAGGCGCTGAGACGAATGCCGCCAAGATCGAGCGTCTATGACTTACGGTTCAAGAATTAGCCTCAGAAACAGCGGTTCTGAACATGCTGCCAATAGCTCGCCTGGGAAACATCCAGAGAAGTCCAAGATAGTGTTTTTTAGACTGGCTGCCACGAGCTGAAACGAATGCAGCCAAGAGCGAGCGTCTGTGACTTACGGTTCAAGAGTTATTCACAGAAACATGGTTCTGAACTTTGCTGCCAGCCGCGAAAGCGAAAATAACCAAGATCGAGCGTCTAGGATTTACTTGTCAATAGCTCGCCTGGGAAACATCCAGAGAAGTCAAAGACAGTGCTTCTATACTAATTGCCAGGCGCTGAGACGAATGCCGCCAAGATCTAGCGTCTATGACTTACGGTTCAAGAATTAGCCTCAGAAACAGTGGGAAACAGTGCTTCTATACTAATTGCCAGGCGCTGAGACGAATGCCGCCAAGATCGAGCGTCTATGACACGGTTCAAGAATTAGCCTCAGAAACAGTGGTTCTGAACATGCTGCCAATAGCTCGCCTGGGAAACATCCAGAGAAGTCCAAGATAGTGTTTTTTAGACTGGCTGCCACGAGCTGAAACGAATGCAGCCAAGAGCGAGCGTCTGTGACTTACGGTTCAAGAGTTATTCACAGAAACATGGTTCTGAACTTTGCTGCCAGCCGCGAAAGCGAAAATAACCAAGATCGAGCGTCTAGGATTTACTTGTCAATAGCTCGCCTGGGAAACATCCAGAGAAGTCAAAGACAGTGCTTCTATACTAATTGCCAGGCGCTGAGACGAATGCCGCCAAGATCGAGCGTCTATGACTTACGGTTCAAGAATTAGCCTCAGAAACAGTGGTTCTGAACATGCTGCCAATAGCTCGTCTGGGAAACATCCAGAGAAGTCCAAGATAGTGTTTTTTAGACTGGCTGCCACGAGATGAAACGAATGCAGCCAAGAGCGAGCGTCTGTGACTTACGGTTCAAGAGTTATTCACAGAAACATGGTTCTGAACTTTGCTGCCAGCCGCGAAAGCGAAAATAACCAAGATCGAGCGTCTAGGATTTACTTGTCAATAGCTCGCCTGGGAAACATCCAGAGAAGTCAAAGACAGTGCGTCTATACTAATTGCCAGGCGCTGAGACGAATGCCGCCAAGATCTAGCGTCTATGACTTACGGTTCAAGGATTAGCCTCAGAAACAGTGGGAAACAGTGCTTCTATACTAATTGCCAGGCGCTGAGACGAATGCCACCAAGATCGAGCGTCTATGACTTACGGTTCAAGAATTAGCCTCAGAAACAGTGGTTCTGAACATGCTGCCAATAGCTCGCCTGGGAAACATCCAGAGAAGTCCAAGATAGTGTTTTTTAGACTGGCTGCCACGAGCTGAAACGAATGCAGCCAAGAGCGAGCGTCTGTGACTTACGGTTCAAGAGTTATTCACAGAAACATGGTTCTGAACTTTGCTGCCAGCCGCGAAAGCGAAAATAACCAAGATCGAGCGTCTAGGATTTACTTGTCAATAGCTCGCCTGGGAAACATCCAGAGAAGTCAAAGACAGTGCTTCTATACTAATTGCCAGGCGCTGAGACGAATGCCGCCAAGATCGAGCGTCTATGACTTACGGTTCAAGAATTAGCCTCAGAAACAGTGGTTCTGAACATGCTGCCAATAGCTCGTCTGGGAAACATCCAGAGAAGTCCAAGATAGTGTTTTTTAGACTGGCTGCCACGAGCTGAAACGAATGCAGCCAAGAGCGAGCGTCTGTGACTTACGGTTCAAGAGTTATTCACAGAAACATGGTTCTGAACTTTGCTGCCAGCCGCGAAAGCGAAAATAACCAAGATCGAGCGTTTAGGATTTACTTGTCAATAGCTCGCCTGGGAAACATCCAGAGAAGTCAAAGACAGTGCTTCTATACTAATTGCCAGGCGCTGAGACGAATGGCCGCCAAGATCTAGCGTCTATGACTTACGGTTCAAGAATTAGCCTCAGAAACAGTGGGAAACAGTGCTTCTATACTAATTGCCAGGCGCTGAGACGAATGCCGCCAAGATCGAGCGTCTATGACTTACGGTTCAAGAATTAGCCTCAGAAACAGTGGTTCTGAACATGCTGCCAATAGCTCGTCTGGGAAACATCCAGAGAAGTCCAAGATAGTGTTTTTTAGACTGGCTGCCACGAGCTGAAACGAATGCAGCCAAGAGCGAGCGTCTGTGACTTACGGTTCAAGAGTTATTCACAGAAACATGGTTCTGAACTTTGCTGCCAGCCGCGAAAGCGAAAATAACCAAGATCGAGCGTCTAGGATTTACTTGTCAATAGCTCGCCTGGGAAACATCCAGAGAAGTCAAAGACAGTGCTTCTATACTAATTGCCAGGCGCTGAGACGAATGCCGCCAAGATCTAGCGTCTATGACTTACGGTTCAAGAATTAGCCTCAGAAACAGTGGTTCTGAACATGCTGCCAATAGCTCGTCTGGGAAACATCCAGAGAAGTCCAAGATAGTGTTTTTAGACTGGCTGCCACGAGCTGAAACGAATGCAGCCAAGAGCGAGCGTCTGTGACTTACGGTTCAAGAGTTATTCACAGAAACATGGTTCTGAACTTTGCTGCCAGCCGCGAAAGCGAAAATAACCAAGATCGAGCGTCTAGGATTTACTTGTCAATAGCTCGCCTGGGAAACATCCAGAGAAGTCAAAGACAGTGCTTCTATACTAATTGCCAGGCGCTGAGACGAATGCCGCCAAGATCGAGCGTCTATGACTTACGGTTCAAGAATTAGCCTCAGAAACAGTGGTTCTGAACATGCTGCCAATAGCTCGCCTGGGAAACATCCAGAGAAGTCCAAGATAGTGTTTTTTAGACTGGCTGCCACGAGCTGAAACGAATGCAGCCAAGAGCGAGCGTCTGTGACTTACGGTTCAAGAGTTATTCACAGAAACATGGTTCTGAACTTTGCTGCCAGCCGCGAAAGCGAAAATAACCAAGATCGAGCGTCTAGGATTTACTTGTCAATAGCTCGCCTGGGAAACATCCAGAGAAGTCAAAGACAGTGCTTCTATACTAATTGCCAGGCGCTGAGACGAATGCCGCCAAGATCGAGCGTCTATGACTTACGGTTCAAGAATTAGCCTCAGAAACAGTGGTTCTGAACATGCTGCCAATAGCTCGCCTGGGAAACATCCAGAGAAGTCCAAGATAGTGTTTTTTAGACTGGCTGCCACGAGCTGAAACGAATGCAGCCAAGAGCGAGCGTCTGTGACTTACGGTTCAAGAGTTATTCACAGAAACATGGTTCTGAACTTTGCTGCCAGCCGCGAAAGCGAAAATAACCAAGATCGAGCGTCTAGGATTTACTTGTCAATAGCTCGCCTGGGAAACATCCAGAGAAGTCAAAGACAGTGCTTCTATACTAATTGCCAGGCGCTGAGACGAATGCCGCCAAGATCTAGCGTCTATGACTTACGGTTCAAGGATTAGCCTCAGAAACAGTGGGAAACAGTGCTTCTATACTAATTGCCAGGCGCTGAGACGAATGGCACCAAGATCGAGCGTCTATGACTTACGGTTCAAGAATTAGCCTCAGAAACTGTGGTTCTGAACATGCTGCCAATAGCTCGTCTGGGAAACATCCAGAGAAGTCCAAGATAGTGTTTTTTAGACTGGCTGCCACGAGCTGAAACGAATGCAGCCAAGAGCGAGCGTCTGTGACTTACGGTTCAAGAGTTATTCACAGAAACATGGTTCTGAACTTTGCTGCCAGCCGCGAAAGCGAAAATAACCAAGATCGAGCGTCTAGGATTTACTTGTCAATAGCTCGCCTGGGAAACATCCAGAGAAGTCAAAGACAGTGCTTCTATACTAATTGCCAGGCGCTGAGACGAATGCCGCCAAGATCGAGCGTCTATGACTTACGGTTCAAGGATTAGCCTCAGAAACAGTGGGAAACAGTGCTTCTATACTAATTGCCAGGCGCTGAGACGAATGCCACCAAGATCGAGCGTCTATGACTTACGGTTCAAGAATTAGCCTCAGAAACAGTGGTTCTGAACATGCTGCCAATAGCTCGTCTGGGAAACATCCAGAGAAGTCCAAGATAGTGTTTTTTAGACTGGATGACACGAGCTGAAACGAATGCAGCCAAGAGCGAGCGTCTGTGACTTATGGTTCAAGAGTTATTCACAGAAACATGGTTCTGAACTTTGCTGCCAGCCGCGAAAGCGAAACTAACCAAGATCGAGCGTCTAGGATTTACTTGTCAATAGCTCGCCTGGGAAACATCCAGAGAAGTCAAAGACAGTGCTTCTATACTAATTGCCAGGCGCTGAGACGAATGCCGCCAAGATCTAGCGTCTATGACTTACGGTTCAAGAATTAGCCTCAGAAATAGTGGGAAACAGTGCTTCTATACTAATTGCCAGGCGCTGAGACGAATGCCTCCAAGATCGAGCGTCTATGACTTACGGTTCAAGAATTAGCCTCAGAAACAGCGGTTCTGAACATGCTGCCAATAGCTCGCCTGGGAAACATCCAGAGAAGTCCAAGATAGTGTTTTTTAGACTGGCTGCCACGAGCTGAAACGAATGCAGCCAAGAGCGAGCGTCTGTGACTTACGGTTCAAGAGTTATTCACAGAAACATGGTTCTGAACTTTGCTGCCAGCCGCGAAAGCGAAAATAACCAAGATCGAGCGTCTAGGATTTACTTGTCAATAGCTTGCCTGGGAAACATCCAGAGAAGTCAAAGACAGTGCTTCTATACTAATTGCCAGGCGCTGAGACGAATGCCGCCAAGATCTAGCGTCTATGACTTACGGTTCAAGGATTAGCCTCAGAAACAGTGGGAAACAGTGCTTCTATACTAATTGCCAGGCGCTGAGACGAATGCCACCAAGATCGAGCGTCTATGACTTACGGTTCAAGAATTAGCCTCAGAAACAGTGGTTCTGAACATGCTGCCAATAGCTCGCCTGGGAAACATCCAGAGAAGTCCAAGATAGTGTTTTTTAGACTGGCTGCCACGAGCTGAAACGAATGCAGCCAAGAGCGAGCGTCTGTGACTTACGGTTCAAGAGTTATTCACAGAAACATGGTTCTGAACTTTGCTGCCAGCCGCGAAAGCGAAAATAACCAAGATCGAGCGTCTAGGATTTACTTGTCAATAGCTTGCCTGGGAAACATCCAGAGAAGTCAAAGACAGTGCTTCTATACTAATTGCCAGGCGCTGAGACGAATGCCGCCAAGATCTAGCGTCTATGACTTACGGTTCAAGGATTAGCCTCAGAAACAGTGGGAAACAGTGCTTCTATACTAATTGCCAGGCGCTGAGACGAATGCCACCAAGATCGAGCGTCTATGACTTACGGTTCAAGAATTAGCCTCAGAAACAGTGGTTCTGAACATGCTGCCAATAGCTCGTCTGGGAAACATCCAGAGAAGTCCAAGATAGTGTTTTTTAGACTGGATGACACGAGCTGAAACGAATGCAGCCAAGAGCGAGCGTCTGTGACTTACGGTTCAAGAGTTATTCACAGAAACATGGTTCTGAACTTTGCTGCCAGCCGCGAAAGCGAAACTAACCAAGATCGAGCGTCTAGGATTTACTTGTCAATAGCTCGCCTGGGAAACATCCAGAGAAGTCAAAGACAGTGCTTCTATACTAATTGCCAGGCGCTGAGACGAATGCCGCCAAGATCTAGCGTCTATGACTTACGGTTCAAGAATTAGCCTCAGAAATAGTGGGAAACAGTGCTTCTATACTAATTGCCAGGCGCTGAGACGAATGCCGCCAAGATCGAGCGTCTATGACTTACGGTTCAAGAATTAGCCTCAGAAACAGCGGTTCTGAACATGCTGCCAATAGCTCGCCTGGGAAACATCCAGAGAAGTCCAAGATAGTGTTTTTTAGACTGGCTGCCACGAGCTGAAACGAATGCAGCCAAGAGCAAGCGTCTGTGACTTACGGTTCAAGAGTTATTCACAGAAACATGGTTCTGAACTTTGCTGCCAGCCGCGAAAGCGAAAATAACCAAGATCGAGCGTCTAGGATTTACTTGTCAATAGCTTGCCTGGGAAACATCCAGAGAAGTCAAAGACAGTGCTTCTATACCAATTGCCAGGCGCTGAGACGAATGCCGCCAAGATCTAGCGTCTATGACTTACGGTTCAAGGATTAGCCTCAGAAACAGTGGGAAACAGTGCTTCTATACTAATTGCCAGGCGCTGAGACGAATGCCACCAAGATCGAGCGTCTATGACTTACGGTTCAAGAGTTATTCACAGAAACATGGTTCTGAACTTTGCTGCCAGCCGCGAAAGCGAAAATAACCAAGATCGAGCGTCTAGGATTTACTTGTCAATAGCTCGCCTGGGAAACATCCAGATAAGTCAAAGACAGTGCTTCTATACTAATTGCCAGACGCTGAGACGAATGCCGCCAAGATCGAGCGTCTATGACTTACGGTTCAAGAATTAGCCTCAGAAACAGTGGTTCTGAACATGCTGCCAATAGCTCGTCTGGGAAACATCCAGAGAAGTCCAAGATAGTGTTTTTTAGACTGACTGCCACGAGCTGAAACGAATGCAGCCAAGAGCGAGCGTCTGTGACTTACGGTTCAAGAGTTATTCACAGAAACATGGTTCTGAACTTTGCTGCCAGCCGCGAAAGCGAAAATAACCAAGATCGAGCGTCTAGGATTTACTTGTCAATAGCTCGCCTGGGAAACATCCAGAGAAGTCAAAGACAGTGCTTCTATACTAATTGCCAGGCGCTGAGACGAATGCCGCCAAGATCTAGCGTCTATGACTTACGGTTCAAGAATTAGCCTCAGAAACAGTGGGAAACAGTGCTTCTATACTAATTGCCAGGCGCTGAGACGAATGCCGCCAAGATCGAGCGTCTATGACTTACGGTTCAAGAATTAGCCTCAGAAACAGTGGTTCTGAACATGCTGCCAATAGCTCGTCTGGGAAACATCCAGAGAAGTCCAAGATAGTGTTTTTTAGACTGGCTGCCACGAGCTGAAACGAATGCAGCCAAGAGCGAGCGTCTGTGACTTACGGTTCAAGAGTTATTCACAGAAACATGGTTCTGAACTTTGCTGCCAGCCGCGAAAGCGAAAATAACCAAGATCGAGCGTCTAGGATTTACTTGTCAATAGCTCGCCTGGGAAACATCCAGAGAAGTCAAAGACAGTGCTTCTATACTAATTGCCAGGCGCTGAGACGAATGCCGCCAAGATCGAGCGTCTATGACTTACGGTTCAAGAATTAGCCTCAGAAACAGGGGTTCTGAACATGCTGCCAATAGCTCGTCTGGGAAACATCCAGAGTAGTCCAAGATAGTGTTTTTTAGACTGGCTGCCACGAGCTGAAACGAATGCAGCCAAGAGCGAGCGTCTGTGACTTACGGTTCAAGAGTTATTCACAGAAACATGGTTCTGAACTTTGCTGCCAGCCGCGAAAGCGAAAATAACCAAGATCGAGCGTCTAGGATTTACTTGTCAATAGCTCGCCTGGGAAACATCCAGAGAAGTCAAAGACAGTGCTTCTATACTAATTGCCAGGCGCTGAGACGAATGCCGCCAAGATCTAGCGTCTATGACTTACGGTTCAAGAATTAGCCTCAGAAACAGTGGTTCTGAACATGCTGCCAATAGCTCGTCTGGGAAACATCCAGAGAAGTCCAAGATAGTGTTTTTTAGACTGGCTGCCACGAGCTGAAACGAATGCAGCCAAGAGCGAGCGTCTGTGACTTACGGTTCAAGAGTTATTCACAGAAACATGGTTCTGAACTTTGCTGCCAGCCGCGAAAGCGAAAATAACCAAGATCGAGCGTCTAGGATTTACTTGTCAATAGCTCGCCTGGGAAACATCCAGAGAAGTCAAAGACAGTGCTTCTATACTAATTGCCAGGCGCTGAGACGAATGCCGCCAAGATCTAGCGTCTATGACTTACGGTTCAAGAATTAGCCTCAGAAAGAGTGGGAAACAGTGCTTCTATACTAATTGCCAGGCGCTGAGACGAATGCCGCCAAGATCGAGCGTCTATGACACGGTTCAAGAATTAGCCTCAGAAACAGTGGTTCTGAACATGCTGCCAATAGCTCGCCTGGGAAACATCCAGAGAAGTCCAAGATAGTGTTTTTTAGACTGGCTGCCACGAGATGAAACGAATGCAGCCAAGAGCGAGCGTCTGTGACTTACGGTTCAAGTGTTATTCACAGAAACATGGTTCTGAACTTTGCTGCCAGCCGCGAAAGCGAAAATAACCAAGATCGAGCGTCTAGGATTTACTTGTCAATAGCTCGCCTGGGAAACATCCAGAGAAGTCAAAGACAGTGCTTCTATACTAATTGCCAGGCGCTGAGACGAATGCCGCCAAGATCTAGCGTCTATGACTTACGGTTCAAGAATTAGCCTCAGAAATAGTGGGAAACAGTGCTTCTATACTAATTGCCAGGCGCTGAGACGAATGCCGCCAAGATCGAGCGTCTATGACTTACGGTTCAAGAATTAGCCTCAGAAACAGCGCTTCTGAACATGCTGCCAATAGCTCGCCTGGGAAACATCCAGAGAAGTCCAAGATAGTGTTTTTTAGACTGGCTGCCACGAGATGAAACGAATGCAGCCAAGAGCGAGCGTCTGTGACTTACGGTTCAAGTGTTATTCACAGAAACATGGTTCTGAACTTTGCTGCCAGCCGCGAAAGCGAAAATAACCAAGATCGAGCGTCTAGGATTTACTTGTCAATAGCTCGCCTGGGAAACATCCAGAGAAGTCAAAGACAGTGCTTCTATACTAATTGCCAGGCGCTGAGACGAATGCCGCCAAGATCTAGCGTCTATGACTTACGGTTCAAGAATTAGCCTCAGAAATAGTGGGAAACAGTGCTTCTATACTAATTGCCAGGCGCTGAGACGAATGCCGCCAAGATCGAGCGTCTATGACTTACGGTTCAAGAATTAGCCTCAGAAACAGCGGTTCTGAACATGCTGCCAATAGCTCGCCTGGGAAACATCCAGAGAAGTCCAAGATAGTGTTTTTTAGACTGGCTGCCACGAGCTGAAACGAATGCAGCCAAGAGCGAGCGTCTGTGACTTACGGTTCAAGAGTTATTCACAGAAACATGGTTCTGAACTTTGCTGCCAGCCGCGAAAGCGAAACTAACCAAGATCGAGCGTCTAGGATTTACTTGTCAATAGCTCGCCTGGGAAACATCCAGAGAAGTCAAAGACAGTGCTTCTATACTAATTGCCAGGCGCTGAGACGAATGCCGCCAAGATCTAGCGTCTATGACTTACGGTTCAAGAATTAGCCTCAGAAATAGTGGGAAACAGTGCTTCTATACTAATTGCCAGGCGCTGAGACGAATGCCGCCAAGATCGAGCGTCTATGACTTACGGTTCAAGAATTAGCCTCAGAAACAGCGGTTCTGAACATGCTGCCAATAGCTCGCCTGGGAAACATCCAGAGAAGTCCAAGATAGTGTTTTTTAGACTGGCTGCCACGAGCTGAAACGAATGCAGCCAAGAGCAAGCGTCTGTGACTTACGGTTCAAGAGTTATTCACAGAAACATGGTTCTGAACTTTGCTGCCAGCCGCGAAAGCGAAAATAACCAAGATCGAGCGTCTAGGATTTACTTGTCAATAGCTTGCCTGGGAAACATCCAGAGAAGTCAAAGACAGTGCTTCTATACCAATTGCCAGGCGCTGAGACGAATGCCGCCAAGATCTAGCGTCTATGACTTACGGTTCAAGGATTAGCCTCAGAAACAGTGGGAAACAGTGCTTCTATACTAATTGCCAGGCGCTGAGACGAATGCCACCAAGATCGAGCGTCTATGACTTACGGTTCAAGAGTTATTCACAGAAACATGGTTCTGAACTTTGCTGCCAGCCGCGAAAGCGAAAATAACCAAGATCGAGCGTCTAGGATTTACTTGTCAATAGCTCGCCTGGGAAACATCCAGATAAGTCAAAGACAGTGCTTCTATACTAATTGCCAGACGCTGAGACGAATGCCGCCAAGATCGAGCGTCTATGACTTACGGTTCAAGAATTAGCCTCAGAAACAGTGGTTCTGAACATGCTGCCAATAGCTCGTCTGGGAAACATCCAGAGAAGTCCAAGATAGTGTTTTTTAGACTGACTGCCACGAGCTGAAACGAATGCAGCCAAGAGCGAGCGTCTGTGACTTACGGTTCAAGAGTTATTCACAGAAACATGGTTCTGAACTTTGCTGCCAGCCGCGAAAGCGAAAATAACCAAGATCGAGCGTCTAGGATTTACTTGTCAATAGCTCGCCTGGGAAACATCCAGAGAAGTCAAAGACAGTGCTTCTATACTAATTGCCAGGCGCTGAGACGAATGCCGCCAAGATCTAGCGTCTATGACTTACGGTTCAAGAATTAGCCTCAGAAACAGTGGGAAACAGTGCTTCTATACTAATTGCCAGGCGCTGAGACGAATGCCGCCAAGATCGAGCGTCTATGACTTACGGTTCAAGAATTAGCCTCAGAAACAGTGGTTCTGAACATGCTGCCAATAGCTCGTCTGGGAAACATCCAGAGAAGTCCAAGATAGTGTTTTTTAGACTGGCTGCCACGAGCTGAAACGAATGCAGCCAAGAGCGAGCGTCTGTGACTTACGGTTCAAGAGTTATTCACAGAAACATGGTTCTGAACTTTGCTGCCAGCCGCGAAAGCGAAAATAACCAAGATCGAGCGTCTAGGATTTACTTGTCAATAGCTCGCCTGGGAAACATCCAGAGAAGTCAAAGACAGTGCTTCTATACTAATTGCCAGGCGCTGAGACGAATGCCGCCAAGATCGAGCGTCTATGACTTACGGTTCAAGAATTAGCCTCAGAAACAGGGGTTCTGAACATGCTGCCAATAGCTCGTCTGGGAAACATCCAGAGAAGTCCAAGATAGTGTTTTTTAGACTGGCTGCCACGAGCTGAAACGAATGCAGCCAAGAGCGAGCGTCTGTGACTTACGGTTCAAGAGTTATTCACAGAAACATGGTTCTGAACTTTGCTGCCAGCCGCGAAAGCGAAAATAACCAAGATCGAGCGTCTAGGATTTACTTGTCAATAGCTCGCCTGGGAAACATCCAGAGAAGTCAAAGACAGTGCTTCTATACTAATTGCCAGGCGCTGAGACGAATGCCGCCAAGATCTAGCGTCTATGACTTACGGTTCAAGAATTAGCCTCAGAAACAGTGGTTCTGAACATGCTGCCAATAGCTCGTCTGGGAAACATCCAGAGAAGTCCAAGATAGTGTTTTTTAGACTGGCTGCCACGAGCTGAAACGAATGCAGCCAAGAGCGAGCGTCTGTGACTTACGGTTCAAGAGTTATTCACAGAAACATGGTTCTGAACTTTGCTGCCAGCCGCGAAAGCGAAAATAACCAAGATCGAGCGTCTAGGATTTACTTGTCAATAGCTCGCCTGGGAAACATCCAGAGAAGTCAAAGACAGTGCTTCTATACTAATTGCCAGGCGCTGAGACGAATGCCGCCAAGATCTAGCGTCTATGACTTACGGTTCAAGAATTAGCCTCAGAAAGAGTGGGAAACAGTGCTTCTATACTAATTGCCAGGCGCTGAGACGAATGCCGCCAAGATCGAGCGTCTATGACACGGTTCAAGAATTAGCCTCAGAAACAGTGGTTCTGAACATGCTGCCAATAGCTCGCCTGGGAAACATCCAGAGAAGTCCAAGATAGTGTTTTTTAGACTGGCTGCCACGAGATGAAACGAATGCAGCCAAGAGCGAGCGTCTGTGACTTACGGTTCAAGTGTTATTCACAGAAACATGGTTCTGAACTTTGCTGCCAGCCGCGAAAGCGAAAATAACCAAGATCGAGCGTCTAGGATTTACTTGTCAATAGCTCGCCTGGGAAACATCCAGAGAAGTCAAAGACAGTGCTTCTATACTAATTGCCAGGCGCTGAGACGAATGCCGCCAAGATCTAGCGTCTATGACTTACGGTTCAAGGATTAGCCTCAGAAACAGTGGGAAACAGTGCTTCTATACTAATTGCCAGGCGCTGAGACGAATGCCACCAAGATCGAGCGTCTATGACTTACGGTTCAAGAATTAGCCTCAGAAACAGTGGTTCTGAACATGCTGCCAATAGCTCGTCTGGGAAACATCCAGAGAAGTCCAAGATAGTGTTTTTTAGACTGGATGACACGAGCTGAAACGAATGCAGCCAAGAACGAGCGTCTGTGACTTACGGTTCAAGAGTTATTCACAGAAACATGGTTCTGAACTTTGCTGCCAGCCGCGAAAGCGAAACTAACCAAGATCGAGCGTCTAGGATTTACTTGTCAATAGCTCGCCTGGGAAACATCCAGAGAAGTCAAAGACAGTGCTTCTATACTAATTGCCAGGCGCTGAGACGAATGCCGCCAAGATCTAGCGTCTATGACTTACGGTTCAAGAATTAGCCTCAGAAATAGTGGGAAACAGTGCTTCTATACTAATTGCCAGGCGCTGAGACGAATGCCGCCAAGATCGAGCGTCTATGACTTACGGTTCAAGAATTAGCCTCAGAAACAGCGGTTCTGAACATGCTGCCAATAGCTCGCCTGGGAAACATCCAGAGAAGTCCAAGATAGTGTTTTTTAGACTGGCTGCCACGAGCTGAAACGAATGCAGCCAAGAGCGAGCGTCTGTGACTTACGGTTCAAGAGTTATTCACAGAAACATGGTTCTGAACTTTGCTGCCAGCCGCGAAAGCGAAAATAACCAAGATCGAGCGTCTAGGATTTACTTGTCAATAGCTCGCCTGGGAAACATCCAGAGAAGTCAAAGACAGTGCTTCTATACTAATTGCCAGGCGCTGAGACGAATGCCGCCAAGATCTAGCGTCTATGACTTACGGTTCAAGAATTAGCCTCAGAAACAGTGGGAAACAGTGCTTCTATACTAATTGCCAGGCGCTGAGACGAATGCCGCCAAGATCGAGCGTCTATGACACGGTTCAAGAATTAGCCTCAGAAACAGTGGTTCTGAACATGCTGCCAATAGCTCGCCTGGGAAACATCCAGAGAAGTCCAAGATAGTGTTTTTTAGACTGGCTGCCACGAGCTGAAACGAATGCAGCCAAGAGCGAGCGTCTGTGACTTACGGTTCAAGAGTTATTCACAGAAACATGGTTCTGAACTTTGCTGCCAGCCGCGAAAGCGAAAATAACCAAGATCGAGCGTCTAGGATTTACTTGTCAATAGCTCGCCTGGGAAACATCCAGAGAAGTCAAAGACAGTGCTTCTATACTAATTGCCAGGCGCTGAGACGAATGCCGCCAAGATCTAGCGTCTATGACTTACGGTTCAAGGATTAGCCTCAGAAACAGTGGGAAACAGTGCTTCTATACTAATTGCCAGGCGCTGAGACGAATGCCACCAAGATCGAGCGTCTATGACTTACGGTTCAAGAATTAGCCTCAGAAACAGTGGTTCTGAACATGCTGCCAATAGCTCGCCTGGGAAACATCCAGAGAAGTCCAAGATAGTGTTTTTTAGACTGGCTGCCACGAGCTGAAACGAATGCAGCCAAGAGCGAGCGTCTGTGACTTACGGTTCAAGAGTTATTCACAGAAACATGGTGCTGAACTTTGCTGCCAGCCGCGAAAGCGAAAATAACCAAGATCGAGCGTCTAGGATTTACTTGTCAATAGCTCGCCTGGGAAACATCCAGAGAAGTCAAAGACAGTGCTTCTATACTAATTGCCAGGCGCTGAGACGAATGCCGCCAAGATCGAGCGTCTATGACTTACGGTTCAAGAATTAGCCTCAGAAACAGCGGTTCTGAACATGCTGCCAATAGCTCGCCTGGGAAACATCCAGAGAAGTCCAAGATAGTGTTTTTTAGACTGGCTGCCACGAGCTGAAACGAATGCAGCCAAGAGCGAGCGTCTGTGACTTACGGTTCAAGAGTTATTCACAGAAACATGGTTCTGAACTTTGCTGCCAGCCGCGAAAGCGAAAATAACCAAGATCGAGCGTCTAGGATTTACTTGTCAATAGCTCGCCTGGGAAACATCCAGAGAAGTCAAAGACAGTGCTTCTATACTAATTGCCAGGCGCTGAGACGAATGCCGCCAAGATCTAGCGTCTATGACTTACGGTTCAAGAATTAGCCTCAGAAACAGTGGGAAACAGTGCTTCTATACTAATTGCCAGGCGCTGAGACGAATGCCGCCAAGATCGAGCGTCTATGACACGGTTCAAGAATTAGCCTCAGAAACAGTGGTTCTGAACATGCTGCCAATAGCTCGCCTGGGAAACATCCAGAGAAGTCCAAGATAGTGTTTTTTAGACTGGCTGCCACGAGCTGAAACGAATGCAGCCAAGAGCGAGCGTCTGTGACTTACGGTTCAAGAGTTATTCACAGAAACATGGTTCTGAACTTTGCTGCCAGCCGCGAAAGCGAAAATAACCAAGATCGAGCGTCTAGGATTTACTTGTCAATAGCTCGCCTGGGAAACATCCAGAGAAGTCAAAGACAGTGCTTCTATACTAATTGCCAGGCGCTGAGACGAATGCCGCCAAGATCGAGCGTC